>NC_057797.1:466349044-466649044 GCF_018294505.1 Triticum aestivum
GGGCGGCGGCGCGGTGGCTTCAGGCCTCAAGGGCCGGCTGCGGGCTCCCAGGCCCGGCGGCGCGGCGAAGCGGTCCCGCGGGGCGCGGCCAATGGCGTGGCGACACGTGGCGGCAGGGCGCTGGGCGGACACGTCCAGCGGCGAGATTTTTGTCCGACGCGCGAGGTGAAGAAGGAGACTAGGGTTTTGTCCGGATTTGGAATGGGGGAGGTATAAATAGGCATAGAGGGAGCTAGGAGGGTCCAAATGAGGTGCGGTTTTCGGCCACGCGATCGTGATCGAACGCTCTAGATGATGGAGCAGAGTTAGGTGGGTTTTGGGTCAAATTGGAGGGGTGTTGGGCTGCAACACACACGAGGCCTTTTCGGTCCCTCAGTTAACCATTGGAGTATCAAACGAAATCCAAATGAAACAAAACTTGACAGTCGATCTACCGGTAGTAAACCAAGGCCGCTTGGCAAGTCTCGGTCCAATCCGGAAATGTTTAATCCCCACACACGAAAGAAAGCTAGAAATGACCACCGGAGGAGAACGAAGTGCCGGAATGCAAAACGGACAACGGAGAAAAAGCTCGAATGCCTGAGACGAACACGTATGCAAATGCAATGCACATGATGACATGATATGAGATGCATGACAACGATAACAACACACAGAGACAAAGACCCGAACCCGAGGAAATAAATTAACTTAACACCGGAAACGGCAAGAGTTGGAGTACAAATTGGGAAAGTTACATCCGGGGTGTTACAGAATGCCAGAGTGATCAAGGACGAAGACGATGCCACTTCACCGCTCCCTACTTCTGCATGCATCGACACTGCCCCGAGTTCGTCTGCACCACCGAACAACACTGATGACCTTGCTGCTTCACCTACTCCTCATGGGAACGAGTAGATGCTCTATGTCTTCAAACCTTTTTGGTCCTTACTGACAAAAGGGGGAGAAGCATATGAGTTTGATAGTCTTCAAGCGGGTCCATATGGGCGGTTGCCTTATGTTTTGCCTAGTGTTTACAACTCTCGTTTTGATACATTTGGTTCTTTGAGTTGTAACACTTAAACTCGACGGTCGTCTGCTACTTATTTGCTATTCTGCGATGCGATGATAAATTCCACATGTGCGACGATAAATTCCGCACTTAGATCATTTTGCAGACGTCCATTTTTCATTATGCATGTCATTATCTTCACATACTTTTCATGCATCATGAATTTTCATCATAAGTTGAAGCGGATCTCCACAAGTACAACCTGCCATGTGCATTTGCATTCCAAAAGCAAATTACTTATATGCACATCTTCAGGGGGAGCCCTTGCAACTTATGAAGACAATTCCCTATCCTTTACAATTTCACATATTATATTCCCCGTTGAAAACTTCAACTAGTTTGTCATCAATCACCAAAAATGGGGAGATTGTAAGTGCATCTAGTGCCACCCCTAGTTGGTTTTGGAGTATTGACGACAAACCTAGTTGAGGGACTAATGTGTTTGTGAGAATTGCAGGATAACACAGGTAGAAGTCCCTCATTGATTCGGTTTTCCTACCAGAGATGACCCCTAAAAATGTATGAAGACATTGAAGTCAAAGGTGGTACGTGAAGACATTCACATTGAAGACTATGACAAGAGAAGACATCGCGTGAAGACTATGGAGCGCGAAGACTTAGCAGTTTCGTCGTTCTATGTTTTCTTTGTTGAGTCATAGGAACCACCGTACTGTTAAGTGGGGTCCAAGAGAACCAGTCAGAATGACTGAAGTGATGCTTAACCAAAATCCTATGTCTTCGAGTGAAGACTATGAGAGCAAATCTTGTCTAGAGTTGGATAAGTCAGCTTTGCTTGTAGCCCAAGTAAAGTTGTCGTGTGTGCTTGAAATCTGACCGTTGGAACACGTGTCAGTTCCTTAGTGACCCAGGGTCATTTCGGACAAATCAGGTCGGGTTGCCTAGTGGCTATAAATAACCCACCCTCTACAACCATAAACGGTTGGCTACTTAGAGTTAAAGCACGGCTTTTGTCGTTTGAGAGCAACCCACCTTGAAGCCTTTGAGAGAGAATTCCTTGAGAGGATAAAGCCCTAACCACCCAGAGCCAAAGAGTGTTAGGCATCACTTAAGTCTTCCTGTCTGTGTGATCTGAAGACTTATTACACTTGAGGACTGTGAATCCTCCAGCCGGTTAGGCGTCGCGTTCTGAGCATCCAAGAGTCATTGTGGATCGCCGGTGAACAAAGTTTGTGAAGGTTTGGAAGTATACCTTGAAGACTTACCAGAGTGATTGGGCAAGGATTGGGTGTCCTTAGCTCAAGGGAAATAAGGTGAAGACGAGGTCTTATGAGTTGAATCTCAGCCTCCCTAACCAGACGTACAGTTGTCACAGCAACTGGAACTGGTCCAACAAATCATTGTCTTCAACGAGTCACTGGTTTCATCCTTCCCTTCCCTTTACTTACTGTTGGTCCTTGTGAAGTCATTGTATGGTTGCATCACCATTTGGCTTCACTGAGTGATTACTTGTTCTGATTGGCTTCACAATATCTTCCTACCTGATCCATACTGCCTAGCTACTATTAGTCATTGTGCTTTCACTTCATTGAATACCTGACTATGGTTTGCCTAGTGTAGTCTACCTTCCGTTGCATGGTAATAGGTTTATTTCTATCGTTTGTCTTCGAAACTTACATGTTTTAAAGACTTTCATAAAAATTTCCTATTCACCCCCCCTCTAGTCGATCACTAGCACTTTCAATTGGTATCAGAGCAAGGTACTCCCTTGTTCTGTGTGATTCGGTTTAACCACCTAGAGTTTTAGCTATGTCGACTGCAGGGATAATTAAAGTCTCCGCTGCGTGCCCCGTCTTTGATGGAACTGGATATCCCTACTGGAAGAATAAGATGCGCATGCATCTTGAAGCCATTGATGTCGACCTATGGTATGTCGTCAAGAACGGCGTTCCCAAGGCTGGAGAAGGTGTCACTACTTCTGATGTCAAGAAGTTCGTTCAACTGGACTCTACTGCCAAGAATATCATTTGTGGTCATCTGACCAAAGGACAGTATGGCCGCGTGAGTGCTTTGGAAACATCTAAGCTAGTCTGGGACTGGCTCTCCAAGGTCAACGAAGGTGTCTCAACCCAGAGAGATCATAGAATCAGTGTCCTTCGCAACCTCTTCAACCGCTTCAAGAGAAATGACAATGAGAATGTCCAGCTCACGTTTGATCGACTCACTGACATCACAAATGAGCTTCAAGCCCTCGGCGCTACTGAGATCACCAAGCATGAAGTCGTCAAGACACTCTTGAGATCACTTGATAGTTCGTTTGACACCCTAGCCCTGATGATTCAAGAACTTCCTGATTTCAAGACACTCGATCCGTCTGACATACTTGAGAGTCACACGTGTTTCCACCAGCCAATGATGATTTTACATGTGGAAAATCCCCATTGGTCGGGGCTGTTAACGGGTTATCGGATCCAAAACCCGACCCGATAGCTTAACAGTGTTCCGTTACGGTGGATGCCACGTGTCGGTCACCCTTGACGAAAGCACTTCTGTGACGCGCGATTTATCGTCATGGAAGTGGACACTTCTGTGATGATAATTTTGGTATTGTCATGGAACACTTCTACGACAGCACAGGTATGACTATCTTGATTCTGTCATAAAATCGTCATGGATGTACATGCATGACAGAAAACGCGACCTACTGTGACAAACACGTATCATCATGGAAGTGTATTTTTTTGTAGTGCTTATTCTTTCATCTCTTTTTCGCCATTTGGTTTTACAAATTGGGCCAAGCTGCCCTACTTATGGCTCATATTTGAAGCATCTTTTGGGTCTCTCCAACCCGCTAGGATGGCAGACTCTAAGTCGCCAGAGGATAATAATCTTATGTTTTAGAGTTATCACTCTAGAAGCTCTAGCTGCATGGAGCTGATCAGCCAGCAGCCTAAATATACACCACATGTATGATTTTTTATTTAACAACGGAATCAACAATTGTGATTAGAGCGGCCCTGGTTATGGGCTATCCATCCCTAGTGGTTTCAATCGGGTACTATGACCCGCCCGGTGATAAACCATAGGGTACTTGTGATTTGTTTATGTGCAGGGCAATGATCAACCCGATCTGCATAAATCAAGACTATCATAAGCATAAAGTGATATTTTCTTACACTGGTAGATCAGCAGTATGGTAAAGCACAGAAACATGCATGATGGCACGAGAGATTAAAGTTTTAATACTCTATTACATGGCTCCATGAGGCACACAACATCAAGTGTTTTTAAAATGATCAAATAGATAAATCGCCCGGTGGTTCATTCCTGGCCTTGCTTACTTGAAGGCTCTGGATCATCCTTTTCCGGTTCTTCGTCCTCCACCGTCGTATGGAAGTTTGCTTTTGACCAATCAATGCCACATAAGGCATAGAATTCAGCTTCGTCATCAATAAGATTCGATGGGTCAATATCAGGGGCGAAAGTGTGCTTACGAATTGGAGGAACCAGATCCATCACTTTATACACTGGCGTACACATCTTCTGGTTTTCTGCATCATAAGCCGGTGGTATTTGGAGAGATTGGTTTCTTCAGCAATTACTGTCGCATGAGGACGAATTTCTTTAACGCAGGTGGCGAAGTCTTGCTGGTCAAAAGGAGTGCCATATTCCTTCAAGCTTGGATACCTAGTAGCCACCTCTGCCGGGTCTAGCTTCCATATCCATGCCATGGCATAGCTCAAGGTTGTTACGGCATCGGCTCTCGCACAAGACCGTTTATCTCCTGAATCCTTGTATGCAGGATTAACAATTTCTTCAACACATCACTTAGCAGGTTGGGTCCTGGGTTTGTTGGAGAAATACTGGCTAAGGTGCGCTGAGTTCCGATATATAGCTGTTCAACCAGCATATTAACGGCTTCAAGCTTCACCAGTACATTTTGATCCAGATTATTGCTCCTTGGACCTGTGTAGCATTCATAAAATATAATCAATGGCGGTATATACAATCAAGAGGAAATTCAATCTCAATGGTCACATGGCAACTTACCAAAGATAGCAGAAACCATTTGAGACACCCGGCACTTTAAACCGGTAAGCTCAGTGGTCACCTTTGCTAGCTCAGCTTCAACCTTTTCGGCGCACTGCTTTAGAGCATTTTTCTCGTTGGCCCGGGAGCTCCTTTCATCATGAAAGCCGGTCTTCAGTTTTTCTGTCTCCTCTAGGCTAAACTTAAATTTTGAATCGGCCTTCCGTGTCTCAGACTCCTGAATCTCTAGCCGAGTCTTGGCATCCGCCAATTGTGATTCAAGATCAGTAGTAGCAGCCTGTATGAAACACAGAGTTGTCAACATATTCATATTATGGTTACATGAATATAAGTCCCAAGTCTTTTGCAAGCAACAACACTTGGCACTTGGGGGCTAATGCCTGCTGAAAAATTTATTAATACAAAATGGATCATGTGAATAAGTCCCAAGCACTTTGCAAGCAAGACTACTTGGCAGTTGGGGGCTAATGCATATTGCTTGTGTCTTCCTACTATTTTATGATGACCCAGTTGTGTTGTAAACAATCACAACCGGTTCATGGGGGCTACCCAGATGACCTTTCATTTTTAAACAATGGTAAATAGGACCGGCTCATTCATCCTGATTAAACCGGCCCTTGGGGACTACAGATGCAATGCTAAATTGTTTAAACACTGGTTTAATTCTAACTATGACAACCGGCTTTGGAAGGATTCTACTACATATGCTTATGGATTATTCTAAGCCTACAACATATTCACTCTTATCATAACCAGTAGACTTGGGGGTTGGCAGGAGGTACATAACATATTTAAAGCCGGAAGTCATACCTCATACTTTTGATGCATCTGCTTCACCATATCGACTTCAAGATCACGGCTGGAGTCTACTTGGTTGAGGTAGCCAGACAGAATTTCACTGCTGCTCAATTGTGGATAGTGGGAGACATAAAACCTCACTTTCCGCCTCTCAGTAACCTCTTGCTTGGCGGAGTGCTTGTCCAAGATAGTTGGATTTCCCGGTTATGTAAAGCTGGTGCCAGTGATCAGAACATCATCAGCATGAGTCTCTGACGGCTTAAGCGAGCTTGATGGTTCAGTATTCAAAGAGTCAGTATTGGTCTGATCAACGAAGAGGTCAGGATTTTCAGGTGGAGCATCAGCGGCAGGTTCTTCTGGTTGTTTTTCAAAAGCATCGGGTGCAGAGAATTGTTGTTTCGGTTCAACAACTTTAGGATCCTCTACTGGTTTGGTTACCCTTGCCTTCTTGTTAGGTTTTGCTTATCCACTGCATGGGTTGTGACAAGTTGATATAATTATAAGAGTATAAAGAGATGCAGAATAAAAGGTAATTATTGTTACCCAGGGGTAATCTTGAAAGCCGGAAGCTAGGTTTGTGATGACTTGCCACAGGAAGAGCAGGAAACCTCCTGATAGTTTGAATCAGAGGAATTGAGTGGTTGGCAAATGAGACCTGCCAACAGATAAAGAGAATTTAAGTTTGAAAGGACCTCATTTTGGCGTTTCCGTGGAACCGGGGTATTCGGTAAGTCGGAGGACAACTCTTCACCTCCACTGTTCCGAGTCTGGCGCCGGCTCTCGTGCTGTTGTTGCTTCAAAAGAAATTGAGGATCTAAATAAGCCAAGGGGTGTGAAAATCTTACTTTCCGGGTTACTTGTCGAAGTTTCTGTCTTGGCGAAGGTTCTGAGCCGGAGGAAATAATAGTTACCTCTTCTTCAACTGCTTGGCTGGCCCCATGTCATCCTGATAATAATCAGTGTCAATAAGGCAATTGAAAAAGGAGCCAAGGGAGTCAAGGGCTACCTCCCACTCAGAGCTATCATCCAGTTCAAACATGCTGGAGGCGCTTGGTTTCTTCTTATTTTTCTTGGAGGTTCTCCTAGCGTTTTTCCTTGCGGCTCTCTTCGCAGCCCTGGCCTTCTTGGCGGCTTCATGATCATATTTCTTCTTCCAAAAATTAGAATTAGCCTAAGAAAGGTCATCAATGCTGGGTTAATAAATTGTTTAAATGATGAGTTAAAAATAGGATAATTGGAGACTTACGTTTGGTGGTGGCTTAAGTTTGCAGAAAGGGTTCAGACCCACTTTGCCACAGTCTTCCGAATCATCATTCAGAAGGGTCTTGGTCATTCTAGTGATTGCCACTTCAGTTAAGCGTGCAGAGTTGTGGCACAGCGGATCCTTGATACCACCAGTGTAAGTACACATTAAGCCAGGTCGGCGGCTCAAAGGTATAATCCGCGAGGAGACCCAGCACCGAACCAAGTCAATGCCGGTTAAACAGTTTCCCAACAGAGGTTTAACCTTAGCAGTGATGGGGGCAAGCTTTGCGCGTTTGGCAGTGGTAAGCTTCTCAGGAAGAAGATGTTTTGGGTCCAGGCGCTCGACACGATAACTCGGCAATGGATTCTCGTCAGCCGGAGAGGTATCCTTGCAATGAAACCATGTCCGATTCCAGTCCTTGGGATGACTCGGCAAGCAAGCATAGGGGAAAATAGAATCTCTTCTTTGTTGAATTGAGATTGCGCCAAGTTCCAAGCTGGGTCCGTTTGTGAATTCGTTTTGGCGGTTCAAGTAAAAAAATATTCTCAGAATAGTTCAACACTGGGTCCATTTGAAGGTATACTTCATAGAAGACTTGAAAGTTGCAAATATTTGACACGGAATAGGGTACAATGTCTTGCGGATGGAGCTAAAAGAAGTGTAGAACATCTCGAAAATCTTTAGAGCCGGGTGGTGAGAAGCCCCGGTTCATATGGTCAGTGAAAACAATAACCTCACCATCTTTCGGTTGAGGTCTTTCTTCATCCGGATTGGGGGCGCAATAATGCATGACGTTCTTTGTTGGTAGATACTCGATTTTAACAAATCCTAGAGGGTGCTTTCGGTAACAATGGAAGGAACCCAATTGCATGAGGTGGTTGTCTTCGGCGGCATTGTGAAGGAGCCTAAAGGAAAGAAAGATTTTTGCCAGTTAAAATTGATTCATTAAGCCGGAAGTAAAAGATGCAATCTATATTCAGAATGGCAGCTTAAATGGGGCCTACTGATATATGGGTAATTGTAAGCCGTTGATCTAAGCCGCCTTGACAAGTACTAGTATTAATGTCTGAGAGGAGTAAATTTTACTAAGTATTGAGACAAACAGGTTTTACAGATTACAGCTATAAGATTGGATCTGTAGCCGTTCAGAAAAAAGAAATAAAATATAAACCTAAGGTGGCGGCAGCAGAAAAGTGAGGGTACCCAGATGAGATATGATGCAATAAGGATACATTCAGATATAAAAACAAGTGTTAAAACTGCTACCACGCAAGATCTATGTTGTTTTTCCGATCAAAGCTATGCAATCTAGGAAGGAGAAGGGGGAACGGTGATGAACGCCGACGAACAAGGAAGCCCTAAGACTGATCTATCAAGAGGAAAGGTGAAGGCTCACAGACGTTGATGGACAGCAGAGGGGCACCGTGACGTTCTGGTTCGTTCAGGGTGATGCAGCGGCCAGAGTTGACGCAGTGGATGAAGGTCGACGGCGGCGGAGCTCGGGCACGCAGGGCGTTGCGAGGGGAGAGATGCAGATGAGAAGGCAAAGGGGGAGAATGGAAAAGAGGACTCGTGGCCTCATTTATAGGACTTGAAGGATAAGTGGCAGGTGCGAGAATCGAGGAGACAAGGAAATGGATATGTGACGGCGTGAGCGCCTCGACCGGAGGTTCATCAAAAGAAAAGATTTTTTAGGGTTTGGGTCATATGTGGTATTAATAATAGGTGACGTCATGGCGAGTCACCGCTATTTCAGGAGGTGCCATCATGGTGGGTTACAACATCTCACGGGAAGATAAACAAGGATTTTTTCTAAGTGTTGAAGATTGCACGAACAAGTTCAAATCAACCTGGGGCCTAATGTTGGGGATATGAGTATTCGATATGACCCGCCTAGGAGGGGCCGAATTATCCCAAAGGCGGTTCATCCAGACAAGGCCCATGAGTATGTTGAAGATGGCGGTTCATGAAGTAGGCTTATTAAAGGGCCCAAACCTAAAGGCAGGCCGGGACTCTGTAAGCCGCAGGGCGTCAACCCATGTATATAAGGGGATGACCCGACAGTGGCTTAGGGCAAGAAACAACAGATCGAAAGCTAGGCAAAGCGTATTCGCTCCCTGGTAATCGAAACCCTAGCAATACCACCTCAAACTGGATTAGGATTTTACCTTCACCACAAGGGGCTGAACCAATATAAACTCCTCGTGTCCATTGTCCTGTTTAACCCCTTTAAGCTAACCTCGTCGCAATGGCTCCACAACTAAGTCCTTCCATGAGGACATCTGCCGTGACAATTCCATGACACATCCCCTCTTTCGTCTTCAAACTACCGATATGCCTTACTCGGAGCTATATTTTTTTGTCACATGATATTATCGGGGGAAACAACACCTATGGGATCCCAGGGAACCCCATTATATGGTTGGTGGGGCGCGGAGCTACGCAAAGAGGAGGTCTGAAAGATCAGCGCGGGGGGATTTTACCCAGGTTCGGGCCGCAAACGATGCGTTAAACCCTAGTCCTACTTGTCTATGTATATTTGGTGTTCTTGAGTTCTTGAACTAGCTGCGGTGCATACCCAGTCCACAAAATTCTGAATCCTTCCACAGTACACCTCGGGCCTCCTTTTATATGTCAAAGGGGTCGCCACAGTGGCACACAGGAGGTGGAAAGTATCTATGGTGTACAAGTTTATCGCATGGCAACGTAGGACAAACGCATTTAATGCAGTCCGTCACCACCTCGCTTTGCTTCAACGTGCGCCCAAGCTGACGACAATGAAGCTCATCCAGTCCGTCACCGCCTCGCCTTGCTTGAACGTGCGCCCAAGCTGACGAGGCATGCAACACCATGCTGGCTGGCTGGCTGCTGTGCTGGTGCAGTGACAGGGTCTTCGTGAAGATCTGCATGCCACCACGCAGATGCTTTCCTAGTTGGCCTAGAAGCTGCATGCTACCATGCAGGCACTTGCCTAGTTGGCGGGCTGGTTGCCGCGTCGGCACAGCCGTGGGGCAGCGGAACGTTGGTGTGTGCGGGCCCGTGGCCCCGCAAATGCCCCCGGCAAGGGTCTTGTCGGGGCCTCGTGGCCGTCCCCGGCAAGGATCTTGCCGAGGGCCTTCATCTGTCCCCGGAAAGAATCTTGTCGGGGATCTTCGTCTTCTGGTTCTTATCTGGTCTTGCAGGCCTTTGGTGCTTCACAAAGTCTGCATGCCACCACGCAGGCGCCCCCGAGCCTTGGTCTTGATGTTGTCGATGGTGTCAAAACTCTCAGGCTCAAGGGCGGCGGCCTTGCTGGTATTGGGCAAGTCGCCCCGGCAAGAGCCTTGCAGGGGGAAGTCTACCTTGTCCTTTTGCTCTTCGCGCCTCTGGCTTGAGTACTATCTTGGCAGTCTTGTATCTTTCCTTCTTCCACCCCGCCAAGAATGGCCGCAGGTGTGGCTACGACTGTCCGTGCACAAGTAAAGGGGTACATGAAGGCCCCTACTTTTGTACACTGATAGGAGCCCCCGGGCCTGGGCTACACATAAGCGCAAAGCATTGTTGGGCTAGGCCCAGAACGGTGTGTGGGCATGCGTAGTAGAGTTTTAACTGCGGTAAGTCCTTCGCCGGTTGCGCTTCCCCACGACCCGCATTGAGTGTGTGATGTGGGGGTCGTGCATGGAACGGTCACAACACGCTTGCATCACATCGTGGTGAATAGTAAAGAGGCAGCCCACGTCTTCCCCATAAAGGAAGGAAACCGTAGGGGCAGCTCATTTACCCTCTGCGCCCTTTCCAATCTTGGAACCGCCGTTCCCCTGTTCTTCTCTAAGCGCGAACTGAAGCTTTTGCCTCTGCCAGCCGCCGCCGCCGTGCCCCCATTGCTCTTGATCCCTCACCCCCTCTCATCCGCCATGGCGCCCAAGGCAGGCAAGGGAAAGGGAGCGGCCAAGGACGCCAGGGGAAGGAGGCTCCGGAGAGCGAGTTGGTGGAGATGCAGATGCAGTGCGTCTGTTGGCGTTCTGGGAACGGGGGTCCCCAGACTTGCCTGCCTGCGGCCCACGGCGTGGCTCCACCAGCGGCCACGTGCGGCCCATCTTCATGAGCAAGCACTCAAGACCCTCGCGAGGGGCCAAGCCTTGCGAGGCGGATGACGCAAGACCTCCTCGGGGGCAGCCTCACGAGGCTGGCTCGCGAGGGGCAAAGAGATCAAGGCAAGGGAGACCTCACGAGGTCCCCATGACGTAGGCCATGACGACCAAGGCCAGGCGGGCACCAGGCAGGCGCCATCGCGTAGTGTCCTCATTTCCTCTTTGGTGCTAAAGAGGCAAGCTCAGGTGCGGAGTCCCGAGGCATCAAGCAAAGTTTTCCATATCAGTGCAACAAGACCAAGACCAGCAGGACGGTAGGACGGAGGTCACCATGGAGCCCAAGACGGCATCACCACCAGAGCCTTTGGCAGGCGAAGACTATTTTTGTCGGGATAACTTGTACTAGATGTCCTCCTTGAAACTTGGCCATTGTGGGATCCCTTCCCGCTCAATATTTGGTAAGAGGACCAGGGCCTCTATAAATAGGACTAGCCACCACATTAGCAAGGGGGAGAGGACCATTCAGACCACCAGACACCACACAAGCTCGCCAAGCACAAGAACACTTCTCCTCAGGAGGCCGTTCTTCCCCTTGTAATTGTTCATCCACAGCCCACGAGGTAATCCACCACACCACACCGGAGTATGGTATTACACCGCAATGGTGGCCCGAACCAGTATAAATCTTGTGTCCCTTTGTTCTACGAGTTCACGGGCTAAGACTTGAGATTGTGGTGAGGGCGAGAGCTAGAGGGGGAGAGATCTTTGTGCACACCCCAGTGTTCGAACCTCAAGGGTTTTGCCGAAACCCAAAATCCTACATTGGTGCTAGGTAGGGGTGCGCAGAAGCTTTCCTTCCACTGATCCGCGTCCCTTCGCTCCACCACACCCATGTTGGACGCGCGTCGAGCCCCGGGCCGCCCTTGCTGCCTGTGTCGCTCAGACGGCCCCTATCAGTGGGCCTCCCCATCGTTCTTTGTCCCCTGTTGCCAACGCCTCCACCGGCCTGACGGCAAATGAGCAGCAGGCCTCCTCACTGCACCCCTCCATGCGGCGGGACGACCGCACCGCCACCCCATCGCTGACTCCGGCCGGCTCGTCGTCTCATGCTCGCCGCCCACCCATAGACGCGTAGGCCGCGCTGCTCATGGAACGTGAGCTCCTGCTTTACTGCCCGGTCAACGACCTCTACGGGGACTAGTTGGACCACAGCGCCGAGCTCGTCAGCGTCGCTGGAGGCTCTCCTGCACCATCCCTCTCGCTGCCTTGCCCACCTCCAGTTGCGGGCGATGTAGCTCATAGAGCACCTCCACTTCCTCCGCACCAAGACGGCGCCCTCGCGCCGAGACGTGCGGCTCATTAAGCACCTCCGCCTCCTCCGCGTGAAGACGGCATCCTCGCCCCAAGATGTGCGGTCCCACGGCGTGACCCACCATGTCGTGTGCCCGCTCGCGAAGAAGGAAGCTGCCGAGAGGTTCCCCGGCCACAAGAATGCGCTCCTGCGCCCCAGGTGCCACGACAAGACCGCGTGCCGCCTGTGGCGGTGGTGCGCGAACATTAAGGGCTGGCTCCGCCCCTGTAGAGGGCCCCGGTGGCCACCGCAGGCTGCCAGGCTCTCGTTTCCGAGCTGCGTAGTGTCCTCTGGCCAGGCAAGTTCAAGCCGGACCTACCTCCACACTACGACTACACCCCCGACCCTGCAAAGTTCATGCACCTTTACGAGCTGAGTATCGAGGCAGCCAACGGTGACGAAAAGGTCATGGCGAACTGGTTTGCCATGGCTCTCAAGGACGATGTGCTACCTCTTGAGCACTGTGTTGGTTCTCCCTTGAAGAGGAAAGGGTTATGCAACAAAGTAGCGTCAGTATTTCCCTCAATTTTTGAGAACCAAGGTATCAATCCAGTAGGAGGCCACGCACAAGTCCCTCGCACCTACACAAACAAATAAAATCCTCGCAACCAATGCAATAAGGGGGTTGTCAATCCCTTCACGGTCACTTACGAAAGTGAGATCTGATAGATATGATAAGATAACATTTTTGGCATTTTTATGATAAAGATGCAAAGTAAACGAAGCGAAACAAAAATGGTACCAGAAATAGCTTGTTGACGGGATATTAATATGATGGAAAATAGACCCGGGGCCATAGATTTCACTAGTAGCTTCTCTCGAGAGCATAAGTATTATGGTGGGTAAACAAATTACTGTTGAGCAATTGACAGAATTGAGCATAGTTATGAGAATATCTAGGTATGATCATGTATATAGGCATCATGTCTGAGACAAGTAGACCGACTCCTGCCTGCATCTACTACTATTACTCCACACATCAACCGCTATCCAGCATGCATCTAGAGTATTAAGTTCAAAAGAACAGAGTAACGCTTTAAGTAAGATGACATGATGTAGAGGGATAAACTCATGCAATATGATATAAACCCCATCTTGTTATCCTCGATGGCAACAATACAATACATGCCTTGCTGCCCCTACTGTCACTGGGAAAGGACACCGCAAGATTGAACCCAAAGCTAAGCACTTCTCCCATTGCAAGAAAGATCAATCTAGTTGGCCAAACCAAACTGATAATTCGAAGAGACTTGCAAAGATAACTAATCATACATAAAAGAATTTAGAGAAGATTCAAATATTGTTCATAGATAAACTTGATCATAAACCCACAATTCATCGGTCTCAACAAACACACCGCAAAAGAAGATTACATCGAATAGATCTGCACAAGAGAGGGGGAGAACTTTGTATTGAGATCCAAAGAGAGAAAAGAAGCCATCTAGCTAATAACTATGGACCCGAAGGTCTAAGGTAAACTACTCACACATCATCGGAGAGGCTATGGTGTTGATTTAGAAGCCCTCCGTGATCGATGCCCCCTCCGGCAGAGCTCTGGAAAAGGCCCCAAGATGGGATCTCACGGGTACAGAAGGTTGTGGCGGTGGAATTAGATTTTTGGCTCCGTATCTGCTAGTTTGGGGGTACGTAGGTATATATAGGAGGAAGAAGTACATCGGTGGAACAACGTGGGCCCCACGAGGGTGGAGGGCGCGCCTGGAGGGGGGTAGGCACGCCCCCTACCTCGTGCCTTCCTGACTGATGTCTTGATGTATGGTCCAAGTCCTCTAGATCACGTTCATTCCGAAAATCACGTTCCCGAAGGTTTCATTCAGTTTGGACTCCGTTTGATATTATTTTTCTACGAAACTCTAAAATAGGCAAAAAAAAAAGCAATTCTGGGCCGGGCCTCCGGTTAATAGGTTAGTCCCAAAAATAATATAAAAGTGTATAATAAATCCCATTAATCATCCAAAACAGAATATAATATAGCATGAAGCAATCAAAAATTATAGATACGTTGGAGACGTATCAAGCACGCCCAAGCTTAATTCCTGCTGGTCCTCGAGTAGGTAAATGATAAAAACATAATTTTCGATGCGGAATGCTACTTGGTATAATTTTTTAATGTAACCCTCTTAATTGTGCTATGAATATTCAGATCCGAAAGATAAAAGATTAAAGTTTAATATTGACATAAAAGCAATAATACTTCAAGCATACTAACTAAGAAATTATGTCTTCTCAAAATAACATGGCCAAAAAAGTTCATCCCTACAAAATCATATAGTTTACTCATGCTCCATTTTCGTCACACAAGAATGCTCTCATCATGCACAACCCCGATGACAAGCCAAGAAGTTGTTTCATATTTTAGTAATCTCAAACTTTTTCAACCTTCACGCAATACATGAGCTTGAGCCATGGATATAGCATAATGGGTGGAATAGAATATAATGATGGGGGTTATCTGGAGAAGACAAAAAAGGAGAAAGTCTCACATCAACGCGGCTAATCAACAGGCTATGAAGATGCCCATCGATTGATGTTAATGCAAGGAGTAGGGATTGCCATGCAACGGATGCACTAGAGCTATAAATGCATGAAAGCTCAACAAAAGAAACTAAGTGGGTGTGCATCCAACTTGCTTGCTCATGAAGACCTAGGGCATTTGAGGAAGCCCATTGTTGGAATATACAAGCCAAGTTCTATAATGAAAAATTCCCACTAGTATATGAAAGTGACAAAACAAGAGACTCTCTATCATGAAAATCATGGTGCTACTTTGAAGCACAAGTGTGGAAAAAAGGATAGTAGCATTGTCCTTTTTTTTGGAATTCCTTTTTTATTTGGCCTTTTTTGGGACAATACTTTATGAACGATGATCATCACACTTCTATCTATTTACAACTCAATTTTTACAACTCGATACTAGAACAAAGTATGACTCTATATAAATGCCTCCGGCGGTATACCGGGAAAGCAATGAATCAAGAGTGACATGTATGAAAAATTATGAACGGTGGCTTTGCCACAAATACGATGTCAACTACATGATTATGCAAAGCAATATGACAATGATGAATGTGTCATGATAAACGGAACGGTGGAAAGTTGCATGGCAATATATCTCGGAATGGCCATGGAAATGCCATAATAGGTAGATGTGGTGGCTGTTTTGAGGAAGATATAAGGAGGTTTATGTGTGAAAGAGCATATTATATCGTGGGGTTTGGATGCACCGGCGAAGTTTGCACCAACTCTCAATGTGAGAAAGGGCAATGCATGGTACCTAAGAGGCTAGCAATGATGGAAGGGTAAGAGTGCGTATAATCCATGGACTCAACATTAGTCATAAAGCACTCATATACTTATTGCAAAAATCTACAAGTCATCAAAAACCAAGCACTACACGCATGCTCCTAGGGGGATAGATTGGTAGGAAAAGATCATCGCTCGTCCCCGACCGCCACTCATAAGAAAGACAATCAAAGAACACCTCATATTTCAAATTTGTTACATAACGTTTACCATACGTGCATGCTACGGGACTTGCAAACTTCAACACAAGTATTTCTCAATTTCACAACTACTCAACTAGCACAACTTTAATATCACTACCTCCATATCTCAAAACAATCATCAATCATCAAACTTCTCTTAGTATTCAGCACACTCATAAGAAAGTTTTTTACTAGTCTCGAATACTTAGCATATTAGGTTTAATTTCCCAATTTAAGCAAATTACCATGCTGTTTAAGACTCTCAAAATAATATAAGTGAAGCATGAGAGAATAATAGTTTCTATAAAACAAATCCACCACCGTGCTCTAAAATATATAAGTGAAGCACTAGAGCAAAAATTATATAGCTCAAAAGATATAAGTGAAGTGCATAGAGTATTCTAATAAATTCTGAATCATGTGTGTTTCTCTCAAAAGGTGTGTACAGCAAAGATGATTGTGGTAAACTAAAAAATAAAGACTCAAATAATACAAGACGCTCCAAGAAAAACACATATCATATGGTGAATAAAAATATAGCTCCAAGTAAAGTTCCAGATGGAAGTAGACGAAAGAGGGGATGCCTTCCGGGGCATCCCCAAACTTTGGCTTTTAGGTGTCCTTAGATTATCTTGGGATGACATGGGCATCCCCAAGATTAGGTTCTTGCCACTCCTTGTTCCATAATCCATCAAATCTTTTACCCAAAACTTGAAACGTTCACAACACAAAACTTAACAGAAAATCTCGTTAGCTCCGTTAGCAAAAGAAAAGAAAACACCACTTAAAGGTACTGTAATGAACTCATTATTTATTTATATTGGTGTTAAACCTACTGTATTACAACTTCTCTATGGTTTATAAACTCTTTTACTAGCCATAGATTCATCAAAATAAGCAAACAGCACACGAAAAACAGAATTTGTAAAAACAGAACGGTCTATATTAATCTGTAGCTAACGCAAACTTCTGGAACCCCAAAAATTCTAAAATAAATTGATTGACGTGATTCATTTATCTATTTATCATGTGCCAAAATAAATAACTAAATAGAACTTTCCAAATAAAAATGGCAGCAGTTCTCGTGAGCGCTAAAGTTTATGTTTTTTACAGCAAGATTAAAAAGACTTTCCCCAAGTCTTCCCAACGGTTGTACTTGGCACAAACACTAATTAAACACAAAAAACACAACTAAAACAGAGGATAGATAAATTATTTATTACTAAACAGGAGCAAAAAGCAAGGAATAAAAATAAAATTGGGTTCCCTCCCAACAAGCGCTATCGTTTAACGCCTCTAGCTAGGCATAAAAGCGAAGATAGATCTAGGTATTGCCATCTTTGGTAGGAAATCCATAAGTGGCTCTCATAATAGATTCATATGGTAATTTTATTTTATTTCTAGCGAAGTGTTCCATGCCTTTCCTTAACGGAAATTTGAACCTAATATTCCCTTCCTTCATATCAATAATTGCACCAATCGTTCTAAGGAAAGGTCTACCAAGAATAATAGGACATGAAGGATTGCAATCTATATCAAGAACAATAAAATCTACGGGAACATAATTCCTATTTGCAACAATAAGAACATCATTAATTCTTCCCATAGGTTTCTTAATGGTGGAATCTGCAAGCTGCAAGTTTAAAGAGCAATCATCAAAATCACGGAAACCTAGCAAATCACACAAAGTCTTTGTAATCGTGGAAACACTAGCACCCAAATCACACAAAGCATAGCATTCTTGATCTTTAATTTTAATTTTAATAGTAGGTTCCCACTCATCATAAAGTTTTCTAGGGATAGAAACTTCCAACTCAAGTTTTTCTTCATAAGATTGCATCAAAGCATCAACAATATGTTTGGTAAAGGCTTTATTTTAACTTTAAGCGTGTGGAGAATTTAGCATGAATTGCAACAAGGAAATACAATCTATCAAAGAGCAATTATCATAATTAAAATCCTTGAAATCCAAGATAGTTGGTTCATTAATATCTAGGGTCTTGATCTCTTCAATCCCACTTTTACCAATTTTTGCATCAAGATCTAAAAACTCCGAATTTTTGGAACGCCTTCTAGGTAAAGGTGGATCAAATTCAGTCCCATCATTATCAAGATTCATATTGCAAAACAAAGATTTAATAGGGGACACATCAATAACTTTTAGATCTTCATCTTTATTTTCATAGAAAATAGAAGAACACGCTTTCACAAAACAATCTTTCTTAGCACGCATCCTAGCGGTTCTTTCTTTGCACTCATCAATGGAAATTCTCATGGCCTTGAGAGACTCATTGATATCATGCTTAGGTGGAATAGATCTAAGTTTCAAATAATCAACATCAAGAGAAATTCTATCAACGTTCCTAGCCAATTCATCAACTTTAAGCAATTTTTCTTCAAGTAAAGCATTGAAATTCTTTTGCGAATTCGTAAACTCCTTAACACTAGTCTCAAATTCAGAGGGAATCTTATTAAAATTTCCATAAGAATTGTTGTAGGAATTACCATAATTATTAGAGGAATTACTAGCATACGACCTAGGATTAAAGCTTCCTCTATACGCGTTGTTACCAAAATTATTCCTACCAACAAAATTCACATCCATAGATTCATTATTATTCTCAATCAAAGTAGATAAAGGCATATCATTAGGATCAGAAGAAACACTTTTATTAGCAAATAATTTCATAAGTTCATCCATCTTTCCACTCAAAACATTAATTTCTTCTATCGCATGCACTTTCTTATTAGTAGATCTTTCAGTGTGCCATTGAGAATCATTAACCATAATATTATCTAGGAGTTTAGTAGCTTATCCTAAAGTGATTTCCATAAAAGTGCCTCCCGCGGCCGAATCTAAAAGATTTCTAGAAGCAGAATTCAATCCGGCATAAAAATTTTGTATAATCATCCACAAATTCAAACCATGTGTAGGGCAATTACGTATTAGTAATTTCATCCACTCCCAAGCTTGTGCAACATGTTCATGATCAAGTTGCTTAAAATTCATAATATCATTTCTAAGAGAGATGATCTGAGCGGGAGGAAAATACTTAGAGATAAAAGCATCTTTGCACTTATTCCATGAATCAATACTATTTTTAGGCAAAGATGAAAACCAAGCTTTAGCATGATCTCTAAGAGAAAACAGGAATAGCTTCAATTTAACAATATCATTATCCACATATTTCTTCTTTAGCATATCACACAAATCAACAAAGTTGTTTAGATGGGTAGCGGCATCTTCACTAGGAAGGCGAGAAAACGGATCTTTCATGACAAGATTCAGCAAAGCAGCATTAATTTCAGAAGATTCAGCATCAATAAGACGAGCAATCGGAATGCTAATAAAATCATTGTTGTTGGTATTAGTAAATTCACATAATTTGGTATTATATTGAGCCATCATGATAGGCAAGCAATCCAACACACAAGCAAACAAGAAACGGAAAAAAAGAGGTAAATTGGGAAAGAGAAGGAGGACGGAGAGAGAGGGCAAATAAAACGGCAAGGGTAAAGTGGGGGAGAGGAAAACGAGAGGCAAATGGCAAATAATATAATGCGGGAGATAAGGGTTTGTGATGGGTACTTGGTATGTTGACTTTTGCGTAGACGCCCCGGCAACGGTGCCAGAAATCCTTTTTGCTACCTCTTGAGCACTGCGTTGGTTTTCCCTTGAAGAGGAAAGGGTGATGCAACAAAGTAGCGTAAGTATTTCCCTCAGTTTTTGAGAACCAAGGTATCAATCCAGTAGGAGGCCACGCACGAGTCCCTCGCACCTACACAAACAAATAAAATCCTCGCAACCAACGCAATAAAGGGGTTGTCAATCCCTTCACGGTCACTTACGATAGTGAGATCTGATAGATATGATAAAATAATATTTTTGGTATTTTTATGATAAAGATGCAAAGTAAATAAAGCAAAATAAAAACGGCACAAGAAATAGCTTGTTGACGGGAGATTAATATGATGGAAAATAGACCCGGGGTCATAGGTTTCACTAGTGGCTTCTCTCGAGAGAATTAGTATTACGGTGGGTAAACAAATTACTGTTGAGCAATTGACAGAATTGAGCATAGTTATGAGAATATCTAGGTATGATCATGTATATTGGCATCGCGTCCGAGAGAAGTAGACTGACTCCTGCCTGCATCTACTACTATTACTCCACACATCGACCGCTATCCAGCATGCATCTAGAGTATTAAGTTCAAAAGAACAGAGTAACACTTTAAGTAAGATGACATGATGTAGAGGGATAAACTCATGCAATATGATATAAACCCCATCTTGTTATCCTCGATGGCAACAATACAATACCTGCCTTGCTGCCCCTACTGTCACTGGGAAAGGACACCGCAAGATTGAACCCAAAGCTAAGCACTTCTCCCATTGCAAGAAAGATCAATCTAGTAGGCCAAACCAAACTGATAATTCAAAGAGGCTGTCAGGACCCCGACTCGATGTCACATCGATCTAGCCGGTAACACCTCATATCACTTTGCGGCCTCACGCACGGTATTTCCACGGGTGTCGCCTTACCTTTGCCCGGGACCGTTTGCGCCTTTTGGCACACGTATATGACAGTGTCGCTAGCATCCATATGATAAGGAGCCCGGGCTGACATGGCTAGTCGTAAACCCAAAGTGGCACAAACTTACAGGGACAGGCATCCATGACCCAGCATCGAACGTGTCGGTCATCAGTGAGTGAACCCAGGCTGTAGCACTGGGCTAGCAGGACTCCGGTGAACCGGGCTGTAGCAGGCTAACAGGACTCCGGTATTCATCGCGTGACATTTCCCCGAAGGGACAGACACAGGAACGAAGAAGGACACATGCCGGCCAGCCTAAGTGTTCCGAAGCAGTAGCAAGCTACCATGGCTCAGTGGAAACACTAGGAGACATTTCCCGGTAAGAGAGGCTACTAAAGATAAACAACTAGATGGTCAGATCCCACACATACCAAGCATTTCAATAACATACACACAATATGCTCGATATGTGCAATACAACATGGCATCACAAAATGACTCTACGACTCAAGTAGTATTCAATAGGCTCCGAGGAGCGAGATATTACAAACAGGGGTCTCACGACCCAACATTCAGAGCATACAAGTCAAAGCACAAGCGGAAGCTATCATGTCTGAGTACAGACATCTATAAATGAAAAAGGCTGAGAAGCCTGACTATCTATCAGATCCTGCCGAGGGCACAAGATCGTAGCTGAGGTAACAAGCTAAACGTCGAAGTCCACGCGGAACTACTAGCGAGACCGAAGTCTCTCTGCAAAAACATAAATAGGCAAACGTGAGTACAAATGTACCCAGCAAGACTTACATCAGAACTAACTACATATGCTTCATTATCAACAAAGGGGATGGTGGGGTTTAACTGTAGCAAGCCAGCTTTGACTCGGTGGCTATCCTGAACTACGACTGCAAGTAACTCTTTTGAGGTGGCGCACACGAGTCCACATATTCACCATATCAATACACCACTATGGAATCGCTCCCGTCTCCCTACGAGAACGCCATCCATAGCACTCACGCTTATCTTGCGTATTTTAGAGTATCCACTTTCACTTGTCTATGAACTGATATAAGCAACCCAGAAGTCCTTTTCCGCGGACACGGCTATTCGAATAGATGATGTTAACCCTGCAGGGGTGTACTTCTTCATACATGTTTCCACCACTTAGCGTCTGCACACGACATGTGCTCGGCAGACTTCAAGCGAAAGCCGACGTGGGTGTAGACCACGACCTACCTAAACACTCAAGTCTCTAGTCCAGGTTTATCGCATATTCGGGTTCCATCCATGAGGAGATCCGGCCGGAGTTTCGCTCACAGCCCCAAACGATGTGAACAGGGTTCCCGAGATACCAAACGGGCATCCGGTACACCGTGCCACGTACCTACCGCATCACAGCCCACCCCTATGGTCAGCGCTGTCCACGGCCTCCAGTAAGCTACAAACACCAGAAACTACTTGCAACTCCTGGACAGAGGACTAGGGTGAATAAGAAGTCGAGCGGGGTCATATTTCAGGGCCCAATGTATGGTAGTAGCTGAATCATGGATCACAAACACAGAACTCAGTTCCTGAGGACGGCTTCAATGAGACAACCCACCATGTACTCCTACATGGCCTCTCACCGACACCTTTACCAAATCGTGTTCACACACTTAGCTCACACACAGTAGGACATGTTCACACACCTCTGATTCATCCCCGATGAATCAGACCTGACTCAACTCTAAGCAGTAGCAGGCATGACAAACAAACATGAATGAGTAGGCACAACAGGGCTCAAACAACTCCTACTCATGCTAGTGGGTTTCATCTATTTACTGTGGAATGACAGGTCATGCAAAGGATAAAGGGGTTCAGCTACCGCAGCAAGTAACAGATGAATCGATGTTGTCCTAATGCAGTAAAAGAGAGCAGGAGCGAGAGAGTGGGATTTTATCGGAATGAACAAGGGGGGTTTTGCTTGCCTGGCACTTCTGAAGATAACATTGAGTCTTCATCAGTGTCAACGATCACATCATCGGTATCACGTCTATCGAGAGGGGACAATTACCGGCAACATAGAAGGGAACACAATCAATGCGATGCACAATATGATGCATGATCATGACATGGCAAAATGAATGTGTTTTGAGCTAATGCAACTAGCAACAGATTAAATGAAGTTGGTTTGAATACAAGATTCAAATTTAAACTCCATATGTGATTATTCAAATGCCATTTAATTGATTTGTGCTAAACAGCAGCTATAAGTTGTTCTATCATGCATGAAAATGGTACAGATGGATTCCTTGAATTTTTCTGATAATTTTTCATATATAAATTATTTAATTTGGAGTTACGGTTGAATTTCTATGAATTTTGGAAGTTTTAGGCATTTTCTGAAATTTCCTGAATATTTAGAATTAAAATAATTCCAGAAAATGAATTATGGCATCAGCATGACCTCATGCTGACCTCAGCAGGTCAACGGGCGGTCCAGGTCAAACCCGACGTGTGGGGTCCACACGTTAGTGATACAGGGGCTAATCCCGCGTTGACCCGGGCTTTGACCCGCTACGGGGCCCACTGTCAGCGTCACGGGGTTAGTTTAACAGGGTCATTAGTGCTAATGACAGCGCCACGTCACTGGCCACCGGAGTTCGGCCGGCGGCGACCCGAAACGCGGCGGAAGTTCACCGGGGTTGCGCTATGGGCGGCGGCTGGACGCGCGAAGGGCACCAGAAGGTAGCCCGTGCCCGTGCGCATCTAGGGGGGCCAACGGAAGGTGCGGGGGTGGCCGGGGTTCGCCGGAATGGAGCCCGAGGCGGCGCCGGAGTTCGGGCCTCGGCGAAAACGGCGTTGTGGAGCACGGGCGAGTGAGGTAAAGCATTGCGCAGCCTCCTGGAGTCACCACGAGCTCGGTGAGATGCACGGGCGCGACCCGTTCGAGCTCAGGCCACGGCGGTGACATGGTCAGCGGCGGCCGGAGTTCAGCCGCGACGAGCTATGGCCTAGAGCTCGCAAACGCGAGGGGAGAGAGATGGGTTCTGCACGGAGGCTCACCGCGGAGCTGTAGGGAGGGTCAGTGGGCTCGGGGGCGCGCCGGAGTGGCCGAATTCGACGGAGACGGCACCGGGGCCGAAGCTCGGAGATGATGACGATGACGGCTGCTCGGGGCCCTTCCGGTCACGTGGCTCGGTGAGGGGGTTGGCGACGAGGTGCAGGAGCTCGGGAGCACGTCGGAGAGGGGAGGGGGTGGCCGTGGTCATGGCTACGGCGAGCGGCGCTCCCAGGTGCGTTCGGTGACGAGAGGGAGGGAGAACAGAGGAGGAGGAGGGGGTGCAGAGAGAGAGAGACGATCGAGGGGGGTCGAGGCCGTCTTCGTGGCGTCGCGAGGGGGTCGGGGAGGCTGCCACGGCGAAGCAGGAGGTGGCCGGCGTCGGCGCGCGTGCGTCCAGCACGCAGCTGCTTTGTGCGCTGGCACGGGAAGAAGACAGGAGAAGGGGGCCAGGTGGGCTGGGCCGCAGGAGGAGCTGGGCCGGCTGGGATGCATGGGTGAGGCCAGGTACTTCCTTCTCTTTTTTTTATTTTTTTCTGTTTTGTTTCCCTTTTTATTTTATTTTGCCACTGTTTTCAAATTCAAAATAATTTCTTACAGTGCCAAAACATTCTGAAATATTTTATGTTACCTCTCTGGACTATTCCAGAAGTACATAAAACATTTCAAAGCATTTGAAAATATATTCATTATATATTATGAATATATCCCCAAATTCAAATAGATTATTGATTTAATTCAAATACCCAAAATAAATGTTTCTGAGATACCGAAAATATTGGTTTGGATTTTACCTCTTGCCAATATTTCCAGAGGATAACAAGAACATTTTCTTGGACTTATTTGAAGCAATTTTTATCTTGATCATTTTTTTAAAGGATTCTGAGGCTTTGAAAATTCCTCAATTCAAATTTCATTTGAATTTAAACATGATGCAGCAAGAGGTCTAGCCTAGTGCATTACCAGAAGCTAGGGATGTGACAACTCACCCCCACTAAACAAGAATCTCGTCTCGAGATTCAAGCGTAGGGTAAGGTGAAGGGTAACGCGGACTAGTATAATCTTCACGATCCAGGGTGCACTTCATAGGAACGTTGATTCGAACACCATCTTTGTCTTGTCGTCTTGCTCTGAGAATTCCAGCTAATCATGAAAAGAAGAGGAAAGGAAAACTCTAGAAGGATCGGTCTTCTCGAAGGTCGAACCACTCAGGATTACTCACGGAATGAGACATAGAACCATCTCTCGGTTGAGACACGAGATACACATCAAGAGGGGGGGGGAAGAAACGGATGACGAAGGTTCACTAGGTAGACAACAATTCCACACCTAAGAAGGTGGTAAACGATTGTCAACGTAGCGAGGAGTTGAGTTGCCATGATACCACGACGAAACATCCTGGAGGAGGGTGATTCGTAGATTATTATCGTAAGTGGCAAAAAGAATTACCTTTGATATAGAGATCATTGAGACTCTCTATATCAGCCTAAGGCAAATCACAGCAATCGATTGGCGGGGGTCGGTAGAATGGCATACCCAAACTTGGATGATGTGGATTACCTTGTTGAAGACAACGCAATGGATGAATTTGCTTATCACCGGAAATGGAAGAGACCCATGGTAGAATGGCACATTGACGGTGCAAGCTGGGAACAAAATGCAAATGCTGGGAATGATTCTGGTAACTGGGGAAGAACCCAACACTAAAGAGTTAATTCACTGGTTGAAAAGGTCATAGCATTGCCGAGGAAACTGAGAGGAATCCTAGTTAGAGCCGATGGTAACACGTAGCGCTTGTACGTGCTTTCAAGAACTTGAGCATTTCCACAATCATCAAGGTTTTACCAACATCCGTGTCAAGGATCCTGGCAACACAACTTGCTACCATGATGAATGATGATGGATGATGCAGATGCAAAGGAAGATAACATCATCTCAGATTTCACCCTTGACGGGGCCAAGGAGATAGAATCTGGATGATCGACCGAGAGACATTTAGCACTCCGCTTCTAATGTTCTCCTTGATGTGCTAGTGTATCCCATTCATTGAAATGGTTTGGTATCTAGAACATCAAGTAAAGGTCGGACTTCGGGAACACAAAGATCCATAGGGGCAACTAGGGAGTAAATCCTACGAAATCCCTATGGGGATGTGGCCAATTTCATCAAATAAGATACTATAATAATAGGTCTACCGGATGGGTGTGTTGGCCACGACATCCACCTTACCGGTTATCGAGAGACCAATATTATAGTTCTTGGGAAATGTTCCAACCCATCATATCTGCCTAAGATTCAGATCTGGTTGGTGTCAGGATATTCCAGACTCATCGAGTCTAGGAAGAAAAATGAAAGTTTGCAACACAAATTGACGAGATGACGTTGCGGGATTCTCGGAAGATGAGCTAGGATAGCAAGCTCCAAAACATGAGCTGGTTCTGCTACAAACATGTGAACACGTTGTCCCAGACAAGCATGCCCACATGGTAGTCTTACAATAAAACACTACCGAGTTCTGGTTGGGAACCATCAGCGAGGATATCGAAGTTCTTTCATAAGTCCGGATTAGCTCTTATGAAGATACTCCTTCTCCTTGAACAAATCAATCAGTGGCTTGGTGTGCTAGGATACACATATGGAATGAAGGTTGCAAGTCTCCAGACCACAGAATACTTCGCACGTGTGCATGACTGACTTGCGATGATTCCAGAGGAAGCAACATTGACTTTCTCGAGTCCACGGCGGCAACTTGCATCAAATGCACATGAACTAGAGGAAGTCACTTCTTACATCCGAACATATGCTTCATGAGCTAGCATGAAGAAAATGCTTTCAAAAGTTTCCAACACTAACTTGTTGTCCAACAAGATCATGGAGGAGATAAGGATGTTGTCAATGGGCTCAACAACAATTCATCTGGGTTTCCTTTTAAAAGGAATTCCATAGTTAAGTGAACAAGTGATAGCATTGGTCAGACCCAAAAGATATAATTATGTATGCTCGAGGGATCAACCACGAGTAAGACAACATTACGAATATCGTTGGTACTGATTTGATTTGACGATAGCCCACACTCAAATCAAAGGATTGATAAGACAATAGGTCCAGCAACTGATCACAGGGACCAATCGATGAAGATATCATCCTTCTTCAACACACACTACACAAGAATATCCCTTTGGAACGAACTAAGTCAGGCAAGCTTTTATCTTCCAACTCTCCAAGTTGTTGTCTAGCTTAACCAACTAGCTCAGGGGTATCCAACACGGATTCTTGGAGAAAGGGTGGTTTACAGGATGAACCAACTTGATCACGAGCTCAACATAACAGTCAGGTGACAACCTGGTGATACCTTCGAGAGGATATTCGAAAAATCACGAACCACCGATATGTTACTAAGCTCGAGAACAATCTTGCTTTTTGAGGCAAGACGATATGATCAATAGAGCGAAGATTTAAGATAATCCTAACTCATCGATCGAGGAGTGCACCGAGAACAAGGACTAGGTAGCACAATCAATCTTAGAATGATGATTCAATAACCAACACGCTAAGAATGAAATTATTGTCCTTTAACTACCAAGCAACAAGGTTGCTAGGAGTATTGATTTCACACATCACAATTCATTTGTCGGTATTCCGGTTGCATCAACACGAGGGCCGAGGAATGAACAGTGATGGCAAGAAGTATCAATGTACCAAGAGTTCATGGGATGGTGTGCAATTCCTATAACAATCTCGATATAAAATATGTAATACTCCAAGGTAGAGCAGAACCAAAAGCTGGATTGGCATTTGATCTGCGGAATACAACTACTTTGACCCAATCCTAGATATGGAAGAGGTACTGGAGTTTGTTTCTCCTAGTCATTCCGGAATAGAATGGCTTGACAGACCACAAGAGTCATAGGCATCGATGAACGAACGCACGCATACTCTTGACTATGAATTGATAGACGAGGGTCAGAATGCAACTAAAGAGAACAACTCAAAGGGACATATAACTTTCTGAGTTGTGGATGCATAGATTAGTATGTCGAACCAAGTTCAACATATTTCTTCCGGATAACCCATGCAGAAAGGTAGAACTGGCAGAGTCACGATTTATGAATGGAGAACTCCTCAAGAGTACTCTAATTGTGATTTTTTTTTGATCCAATAAACATCTACCATAAGTAGTTCATGGTATTTGGAAGAAGAAGATACCACGGACTTCAAGGACTATCGCAAAGGTTACTAATATCCTAAAGGCACTAGCAATTACTATCAACATGAAGTAGGTAGAGTGAATCTCGGGTTCAGAACCCAGGAGTAGAATACCTACTACTAAGTAGCATCACGGGATGCTTTCGAGAATGATGGCCAGAATCATCACACTGGAACATAAATCATGGCTAGACTACTAGATGATCCCCTGAGACACCTAGGGTCATAATCGTAACTCCAACATAATGTCAAAGCAATAGAATACCTCAACTCAACAATTAGTGTGATTGAGCTGGCATAAAGGAACATCGAAACCAGAGGGAAAGGATTTTGCAAATGCATCAGACTATTTAAAAACCTGGAATGACTCGGACAGCATAACGGCTGTAAATGCTCAGAAAAGATTTGAGACATTCACAAAAATGGTGGCATAACCACTCAGAAGCACAATATCAAGGTCTCGAGATCAACAATAATCATACAGAAGTAGTAGGAACTGGACTCAAGCTTAAATCGAACAATCTTATAAGTCTACGAACTAGTGATACGTGATCCTGATAGAAGGAAGAGAAGGCCTAGTTCTTAATCCCCGTAGAAGAGAAGATGATGACTCAGATCAGAAGGCCATGAGGTATAAGGAGTAAAAAGAGCCTTACGCTCCATCCCACAATCAATTCCCTTATATAACTAAAGAATTTCTAGACTCAACTTCGACCAGTTTGGCTTGGTAATCCTACAGGCAGTCAAGCTCTGATACCAACGCTGTCAGGACCCCGACTCGATGTCACATCGATCTAGCCGGTAACACCTCATATCACTTTGCGGCCTCACGCACGGTATTCCCACGGGTGTCGCCTTACCTTTGCCTGGGACCGTTTGCGCCTTTTGGCACACGTATATGACAGTGTCGCTAGCATCCATATGATAAGGAGCCCAGGCTGACATGGCTAGTCGTAAACCCAAAGTGGCACAAACTTACAGGGACAGGCATCCATGACCCAGCATCGAACGTGTCGGTCATCAGCGAGTGAACCCAGGCTGTAGCACTGGGCTAGCAGGACTCCGGTGAACCGGGCTGTAGCAGGCTAACAGGACTCCGGTATTCATCGCGTGACATTTCCCCGAAGGGACAGACACAGGAACGAAGAAGGACACATGCCGGCCAGCCTAAGTGTTCCGGAGCAGTAGCAAGCTACCATGGCTCAGTGGAAACACTAGGAGACATTTCCCGGTAAGAGAGGCTACTAAAGATAAACAACTAGATGGTCAGATCCCACACATACCAAGCATTTCAATAACATACACACAATATGCTCGATATGTGCAATACAACATGGCATCACAAAATGACTCTACGACTCAAGTAGTATTCAATAGGCTCCGAGGAGCGAGATATTACAAACAGGGGTCTCACGACCCAACATTCAGAGCATACAAGTCAAAGCACAAGCGGAAGCTATCATGTCTGAGTACAGACATCTATAAATGAAAAAGGCTGAGAAGCCTGACTATCTATCAGATCCTGCCGAGGGCACAAGATCGTAGCTGAGGTAACAAGCTAAACGTCGAAGTCCACGCGGAACTACTAGCGAGACCGAAGTCTCTCTGCAAAAACATAAATAGGCAAACGTGAGTACAAATGTACCCAGCAAGACTTACATCAGAACTAACTACATATGCTTCATTATCAACAAAGGGGATGGTGGGGTTTAACTGCAGCAAGCCAGCTTTGACTCGGTGGCTATCCTGAACTACGACTGCAAGTAACTCTTTTGAGGTGGCGCACACGAGTCCACATATTCACCATATCAATACACCACTATGGAATCGCTCCCGTCTCCCTACGAGAACGCCATCCATAGCACTCACGCTTATCTTGCGTATTTTAGAGTATCCACTTTCACTTTGTCTATGAACTGATATAAGCAACCCAGAAGTCCTTTTCCGCGGACACGGCTATTCGAATAGATGATGTTAATCCTGCAGGGGTGTACTTCTTCATACATGTTTCCACCACTTAGCGTCTGCACACGACATGTGCTCGGCAGACTTCAAGCGAAAGCCGACGTGGATGTAGACCACGACCTACCTAAACACTCAAGTCTCTAGTCCAGGTTTATCGCCTATTCGGGTTCCATCCATGAGGAGATCCGGCCGGAGTTTCGCTCACAGCCCCAAACGATGTGAATAGGGTTCCCGAGATACCAAACGGGCATCCGGTACACCGTGCCACGTACCTACCGCATCACAGCCCACCCCTATGGTCAGCGCTGTCCACGGCCTCCAGTAAGCTACAAACACCAGAAACTACTTGCAACTCCTGGACAGAGGACTAGGGTGAATAAGAAGTCGAGCGGGGTCATATTTCAGGGCCCAATGTATGGTAGTAGCTGAATCATGGATCACAAACACAGAACTCAGTTCCTGAGGACGGCTTCAATGAGACAACCCACCATGTACTCCTACATGGCCTCTCACCGACACCTTTACCAAATCGTGTTCACACACTTAGCTCACACACAGTAGGACATGTTCACACACCTCTGATTCATCCCCGATGAATCAGACCTGACTCAACTCTAAGCAGTAGCAGGCATGACAAACAAACATGAATGAGTAGGCACAACAGGGCTCAAACAACTCCTACTCATGCTAGTGGGTTTCATCTATTTACTGTGGAATGACAGGTCATGCAAAGGATAAAGGGGTTCAGCTACCGCAGCAAGTAACAGATGAATCGATGTTGTCCTAATGCAGTAAAAGAGAGCAGGAGCGAGAGAGTGGGATTTTATCGGAATGAACAAGGGGGGTTTTGCTTGCCTGGCACTTCTGAAGATAACATTGAGTCTTCATCAGTGTCAACGATCACATCATCGGTATCACGTCTATCGAGAGGGGACAATTACCGGCAACATAGAAGGGAACACAATCAATGCGATGCACAATATGATGCATGATCATGACATGGCAAAATGAATGTGTTTTGAGCTAATGCAACTAGCAACAGATTAAATGAAGTTGGTTTGAATACAAGATTCAAATTTAAACTCCATATGTGATTATTCAAATGCCATTTAATTGATTTGTGCTAAACAGCAGCTATAAGTTGTTCTATCATGCATGAAAATGGTACAGATGGATTCCTTGAATTTTTCTGATAATGTTTCATATATAAATTATTTAATTTGGAGTTACGGTTGAATTTCTATGAATTTTGGAAGTTTTAGGCATTTTCTGAAATTTCCTGAATATTTAGAATTAAAATAATTCCAGAAAATGAATTATGGCGTCAGCATGACCTCATGCTGACCTCAGCAGGTCAACGGGCGGTCCAGGTCAAACCCGACGTGTGGGGTCCACACGTTAGTGATACAGGGGCTAATCCCGCGTTGACCCGGGCTTTGACCCGCTACGGGGCCCACTGTCAGCGTCACGGGGTTAGTTTAACAGGGTCATTAGTGCTAATGACAGCGCCACGTCACTGGCCACCGGAGTTCGGCCGGCGGCGACCCGAAACGCGGCGGAAGTTCACCGGGGTTGCGCTACGGGCGGCGGCTGGACGCGCGAAGGGCACCAGAAGGTAGCCCGTGCCCGTGCGCATCTAGGGGGGCCAACGGAAGGTGCGGGGGTGGCCGGGGTTCGCCGGAATGGAGCCCGAGGCGGCGCCGGAGTTCGGGCCTCGGCGAAAACGGCGTTGTGGAGCACGGGCGAGTGAGGTAAAGCATTGTGCAGTCTCCTGGAGTCACCACGAGCTCGGTGAGATGCACGGGCGCGACCCGTTCGAGCTCAGGCCACGGCGGTGACATGGTCAGCGGCGGCCGGAGTTCAGCCGCGACGAGCTATGGCCTAGAGCTCGCAAACGCGAGGGGAGAGAGATGGGTTCTGCACGGAGGCTCACCGCGGAGCTGTAGGGAGGGTCAGTGGGCTCGGGGGCGCGCCGGAGTGGCCGAATTCGACGGAGACGGCACCGGGGCCGAAGCTCGGAGATGATGACGATGGCGGCTGCTCGGGGCCCTTCCGGTCACGTGGCTCGGTGAGGGGGTTGGCGACGAGGTGCAGGAGCTCGGGAGCACATCGGAGAGGGGAGGGGGTGGCCGTGGTCATGGCTACGGCGAGCGGCGCTCCCAGGTGCGTTCGGTGACGAGAGGGAGGGAGAACAGAGGAGGAGGAGGGGGTCCAGAGAGAGAGAGACGATTGAGGGGGGTCGAGGCTGTCTTCGTGGCATCGCGAGGGGGTCGGGGAGGCTGCCACGGCGAAGCAGGAGGTGGCCGGCGTCGGCGCACGTGCGTCCAGCACGCAGCTGCTTCGTGCGCTGGCACGGGAAGAAGACAGGAGAAGGGGGCCAGGTGGGCTGGGCCGCGGGAGGAGCTGGGCCGGCTGGGCTGCACGGGTGAGGCCAGGTACTTCCTTCTCTTTTTTTATTTTTTTTCTGTTTTGTTTCCCTTTTTATTTTATTTTGCCACTGTTTTCAAATTCAAAATAATTTCTTACAGTGCCAAAACATTCTGAAATATTTTATGTTACCTCTCTGGACTATTCCAGAAGTACATAAAACATTTCAAAGCATTTGAAAATATATTCATTATATATTATGAATATATCCCCAAATTCAAATAGATTATTGATTTAATTCAAATACCCAAAATAAATGTTTCTGAGATACCGAAAATATTGGTTTGGATTTTACCTCTTGCCAATATTTCCAGAGGATAACAAGAACATTTTCTTGGACTTATTTGAAGCAATTTTTATCTTGATCATTTTTTAAAGGATTCTGAGGCTTTGAAAATTCCTCAATTCAAATTTCATTTGAATTTAAACATGATGCAGCAAGAGGTCTAGCCTAGTGCATTACCAGAAGCTAGGGATGTGACAGAGACTTGCAAAGATAACCAATCATACATAAAAGAATTCAGAGAAGATTCAAATATTGTTCATAGATAAACTTGATCATAAACCCACAATTCATCAATCTCAACAAACACACCGCAAAAGAAGATTACATCGAATAGATCTCCACGAGAAACATGGAGAACTTTGTATTGAGATCCAAAGAGACAAAAGAAGCCATCTAGCTAATAACTATGGACCCGAAGGTCTGAGGTAAACTACTCACACATCATCGGATAGGCTATGGTGTTGATGTACAAGCCCTCCGTGATCGATGCCCCCTCCGGCGGAGCTCCGGAAAAGGCCCCAAATTGGGATCTCACAGGTACAGAAGGTTGCGCCGGTGGAATTAGGTTTCTAGCTCCATATCTTGTAGTTTGGGGGTACGTAGGTATATATAGGAGGAAGAAGTACGTCGGTGGAGCAACATGGGCCCCACGAGGGTGGAGGGCGCGTGGGGGGGGGGGGGTAGGCACGCCCCCTACCTCGTGGCTTCCTGGTTGATGTCTTGACGTAGGGTCCAAGTCCTCTGGATCACGTTCGTTTCGAAAATCACGTTCCCGAAGGTTTCATTCCATTTGGACTCGATTTGATATCCTTTTTCTGCGGAACTCTGAAATAGGAAAAAAACAGCAATTCTGGGCTGGGCCTCCGGTTAATAGGTTAGTCCCAAAAGTAATACAAAAGTGTATAATAAAGCCCATTAATTATCGAAAACAGAATATAATATAGCATGAAGAATTCAAAAATTATAGATACGTCAGAGACGTATCACGGCGCCCGCTCGTGGCTCCTGAACCTGCCTCCAGGCTCGATCTCCTCCTCGGGTGAGATGTGCGACCGCTTCGTCGCCAACTTCCAGGGCACACGCGACCGACCTCCGGCCGCGGGTGACCTGCGCCGCATCAAGCAACAGCCGGGAGAGACCCTGCAGAAGTACATCCAGCGCTTCAACATCTTGCGTCTCAAGATCCCCAAGGTGACGGACGAGGCCATCATCTCAGCGTCTTCGGATGGCGTCTGTGACATGAAGATGAAGGAGGAGCTCTCCATCCATGAGGAGTTGTGCATGACTTTGGAGCTGTTCAACATAGCAACCAAGTGTGCAAGAGCTGAGGAGGGGCGTCTCTCTCTCCTCGAGCTCCCTGCTGTAGATCCGAAGGAGAAGAAGGCTAAGGTCAAGGACGTGAAGCGCAAAGGAGTGGCCGTACTCGCGGAAGAGCGAGACACAAAGCGCGGCCAGGACGTCCCCGAGTCGTCCAAGGGCAGTCGTATGTTCTGTGCCTTCCACAACATGCGCAACCACAACACCAACAATTGTCAAGAGCTCAGGGCCATTTGAGATGGACGCTTTGGTCGACGCCCCGAGCGCAGAGACCGGGGCTATGGCCGAGGAAGTGGACGAGGCTGAGGATGTTGGGATGACCGCGGGCCCCGCCAGGAGTGGCGCGACCAGCCTCGCGAGGACCACTGGCAGGACCAGCCTTGTGAGGGCGCCTGGAGGGACCAGCCTCGCAAGGACCGTCCTCAGGGCAATCCTGGCCTCTCTCCGCTGCCGCCACCGCCAAGGAGGTACGACAACCACCAACAGGATGAAGGGGCTGGGGGCTTCCAGGAGCCGCGCGCCATCTCTTCCATCTTGGGTGGTGCTCAGGCCCCGGCTTCCCAGCGCACCTTCAAGCAGTTCTCTCGCGAGGTGAATGTGGCCCTCCCCAAGCTCGAGGCCACGCACCCTCTTAGATGGTCCAAGTACGCCATCACCTTTAGCTCGGCGGACCAACTCAAATGCGCGGCAACCGCCGGCGTCCTCCCGATGCTCTGTTCACCCGTCATCAGCAATGTCCAAGTCACCAAGACCCTCATCGATGGCGGCGCAGGGCTCAATGTCCTATCTGTTGAGACATTCGACAACCTTCAAGTGCCATACAATCAGCTTCAGCCCACCAAGCCCTTCTCAGGAGTGACTGACGGCTCCACCACCCCGATATGGGAAGTTCGTCTCCTTGTCACCTTCGGTCAGCGCGACAACTACCACATCGAGCTTGTCGACTTCGACATCGCCCACATCCGCCTACAGTACAATGCCAACCTCGGGTACCCGGCACTAGCCAAATTCATGGCAGCCACCCACCATGGCCACAACGTCCTCAAGATGTCGGGAAGCGGCGGAATCATCACAGCCCCTTGCGAAGAAAGAGACACGGTGTGCTCCCTCGAGCGTGCCTTCCAAGCCGCATCAGTCGAAGACCCTGACAGCGCGTGTGTGTAGTACCCTCCTGAGGCCAACCCCAAGAAGAAGAAGCATCTACTCCGCACTGGGCCTCAGGGGAGCGGCGCCTCTGGCGACGCCACCTCAGGATCGGCACCCGCGCCTGGGGCGCCTCCCTCCCTCGCATAGGAAGGCGCGTCCGGCGCCCTCCTCGGGCAGGGCTCGGGGGCTCTCTTATGGAGGGCCTCAGACCTAGCTAACATCATGAGGGAGGCGCTCGGGCACCACGTGGAGGCGTGCTTCGCAGCACATTACCCTCAGGAGGGCACCGGGCGAGGTGCGCCCGGTGCTCAGGAGTTCATCATCGAGACCACTCAGGAGCTTCAGGAAGCAAGGGCAATGCGCGCCGACCACCGCCCACCTGGTGTAGCTCCCCACCCGGGCAAGGGTGGTGAGCTGCGTGTCTGTATCGACATCCCAGGGCTCAACAGGGCCGTGTGTCAGGAGCGCTTCTGGCCTTCGCGTGCTGGCCGAGCGCCGCAGCCGCCTTCCAGCGCAATCTATGGAGCGTCTTGGCGACCCAGGAAGCCAGGCATCACGCGGTCCTGGCGGAGATGGAGACGGTCCTCAGGAGGCTGTCGCGTTCTGGGAACGGGGGTCCCCAGACTTGCCTGCATGCGGCCTGCGGTGTGGCTCAGAGGGGGGCCCAGCGCGACCCATCTTCACCAACACAAACCCAAGACCCTCGCGAGGGGCTAAGCCTCGCGGGGCGGACGACGCGGAGCTTCCTCAGGCACGGCCTCGTCAGGCTGGCTCACGAGGAGGCAGAGAGATCAAGGCGGGGTACCTCATGAGGTGCCCGTGACGCAAGCCATGACGACCGGGGGCGCCAGGCGGGTGCGAGCCCGCGCAGTGTCCTCCCTTTCTCTTTGGTGCAAAGGGGCAAGCGCAGCCGCAGAGTACCGAGGCATCAGGCAAAGGTTGCCATTTAGGTGCAACAAGACCAAGACTAGGAGGACTACGAGACGGAGGTCACCATGGAGCCCAAAACAGCGTCATCACCAGAGCTTTGCGCAGGCGAAGACTACTTTTGTCAGGATAGTTGATACCAGCTGCCCCCCTTCAAATTAGCCCGCCATTGTTGGCTCCCTTCCCGCTCGATATTTGGGAAGAGGACCAGGGCCCCTATAAATAGGATCAGCCACCCGCTAGACAGGGGGGGCCGAGTGTTTGGAAGGATAGAGAGATACACGAAGAGAGAGGACAGAGAGAGAGAGAGAGAGAGAGAGAGAGAGAGAGAGAAAGGTGACTGAGCTCCTCCCAGCAGTTCATTGCCCCAGCCAAGAACAGACCCTCGCGAGGCTGTTCTTCCTTGTATTGTTCATCATCATCAGCCCAAGAGGCAATCCACCACACCGCACACTGGAGTAGGGTATTACACCACAACGGTGGCCCGAACTAGTATAAACCATGTGTCTCTTGTGTCATTCTTTCAATAGTTTAGATCCTAGCAAGGCGGAGGGGCGCAGGCAGGTAGGAGGCGAAATCTCCGTGCGCACCCCAGTGTTCGAACCTCAAGGGTCTGCCGGAACCCGAAATCTGACATTTGGCGCGCCAGGTAGGGGTGCACTGGAGTCCACCTTCTACCGCTTCGTGCCCCGTCGCTTTGTCATCACCATGTCCGGTGACCAGGCGGGCAACCCAGATCCATGGGCGGCGTGGACCGCCTGCGCAGAGCCGCTTGCCTCATGCGACCCCGTGCCCCAGGCAGCTCGCGGTCCGCAGGGCGCTGCGGGCCGCAGGCAACGCGGACAGGCTTCGACGGCTCTCACGCTGCCGCAGGCGCGGTTGGCAGCAAGGGCCTCCAATCACGCTGCGACCACGACGCCATACACTCACAGGGAGCAGGCGAACTCGAGGGCCGTGCTCACAGTGGCCCGAGGGCTGCTACAGTGCAGGCTGCTGGAGGGCGGCCACGACGTGCTGCTGGAGCGAGTGGCAGAGCTCCTGGGCTTCGCCGCCTCGGGGGCTCACCCCTTCTCCACCCAGATCCCATCTCAAGCCCAAGGCGGCCCACGCGGGGGCTCCGCGTGCGCCCGCGTGCCCCAAGGCTACTCCGACGCCAATGAAGCTGTCAGCGCCGGACCGGCGGCGGCGCTGCCCCCGCTCCCGGTCCGTGAAGAAGGACTCGACGCGACCCGCGGCCCTAGTGGGCAGCCGCGCTGCCACCCCACGGTGGGCGCGTCAGGCAGGACCGCGTGGCATGCGGGGCATTACGGCATGGCATTCGGGATGACGGCGCCGGAGGAATACGTGCGCATCATGAGGGACCAAGGACACCCACACGAGAGCGAGCAAGGCTCGCTCCTCAGCCCAAGCTGGGGGGACGAGGTGCCAGAAGCTGAGCCTTTCCGGGAGCCCCGAGACGGCCCTACTGGCCACACTGGGGGCAACGGTTATCGGGTACCACTAATTCTTCAGGAGCAGGTATACACTAACCATGGATCGCAGGAGGTGCAGGTCGCCACAGCGAGCAGCTGCCCCACTCCCATAGTTTCCTGCCCCTTGGGAGGAGGGTGCAGGGGGCTGCAGGAGAGGGGCCGGGATCCGACATCACCACCGTGGCGTTCGGAGCAAGGTGTTCTCAGGAGATAGGCCCTCCGCTGGGGAGGTGCCTCAGAGCCTGCCCCGGCGGAGGACCGGTGGTCGTCGGGGGAACCGCTGGCGACCGCTCTACCCCATCGGCGGCGTCCTGGTTTCCGGTCGTCGTTGATGGCACTAGAGTGTGGCGCAAGGAGGGGCCTTCATCCGGCGATATGAAGCAAGGCCCAGTGCCTGTGAAGCTCGCCGCCCTGTGACACTCTCACATAATAATGAGTGGGGCTGTACACACCCCGGAGTCTCGGGGGTGCCAGCCTCAGGCCCTGGGGCTCCCTCCCACGCCCAGTGGCAGCACTTAGCTCCGCACTGGTGAGAAGACGTCCAAGACTAGACTAGGTGCCAGACGCGGCCTTTTGTTTGCTTTTGTTGCTTTTCCCTTTGGTTGTCGCTTTCCTCCGCTGGATTCAAGTTGGATTTGAATTTGAGATTTGCGTGTGTTCGGGGAAGGGGTGCTTAGTCTCGTTCAAGCAATTTCTCGCGCTAGGGTTACCGCTTCGCCCCAGCTGCCTCCCCTCACGAGCCGGGTCAGGCCTAGCTTGCGCGCAGCCCAGACTGCCGCAGACGTGACCTCTCAGGAGGGTGTTTTACTGCAGATCCTACGAACCCAATCAGGGAACACTCGAAACACCACAACCCACTGCGGGCTGCCTCAGGGCCAGCACGGGACAAAGGTAAATTAGCCGACCAGCGCGTCACTTGGGCCAACCACTTGGCGCAGGCGCATGGGCAATGTAGCATCTACTAATACGATGGACACAAGTTTTACATAAGGGGCTCCCCCTCCAAAATGCTCTCACTGCAATCAGGCCAAAACCTGAGTTCTATTCATGCAGGGTAAGGAAGTAGGAGCGATGCACAATCAGTCGGATGAATCCCCCAATGCGCTCTCAAGAGCACCACCCAAGCCGGTGCTGGCGTTGCTGAACTCACCATCGTTGTCCGCGTCGCCGCCAGCGGCGTCAGGGCCATTCCTCGCGCCGCCCTCGTCGGCTGCCACGATCGCGTCGTCGTTGTCTGAAGGGAAGGCCCTGATAAGAGCATCCACATTGTCCTCCACCCAGCACGCCAGGTCGCCTCGGATGGCCTGGGGGACTGGGGCGATGACGGCGTCAAAATCGAAGCGGGGATCCATTTTCTGGAGGTGGCTGAAGACGCGAGAAAAGGCGCGCCCAAGAAGGCCGCGGCTCCTCTCTTCCACCAACCTGTCAGCCCTGACCGACCGCGCCTCCAGCTGCGTCACCACATTAGTGAAGAACTGAAGATTTCCAGCATAGTTGATTGCGTGCGGCTCGCCAACAGCCACCTCACAGATGTTGCCCAAGGCTGTGTTGGCTCTCTCCCAGAGCGTGGCAAGCATGGGGCCGTGCTCATGCTCCAGCATCTGCCGCTGACGGATCTTGTCCGCGTTCTGGCCCGCGACGACCTCAGCCTCCTCCACCCGCTGGCGGAGAAGGAGCACCTCGGCCTGGGAGGCGGTTAACTCACCTTGCGACACCTCAAGAGCGGCCCGGGAAGCGTCGGCCCGCCGCGTCGGCCCGCCGTGTCGCCTCCTCCAGCTTGGCCCTCAAGGCGGCAGTCCTACCTTCAGCTTTGGCCCGGATCAACCCCATCTTCTCTTCGAGCTCGTGCTCGAGGTTCGAACGCGCCATCGCCACTCGACGTCCGACCTCCTCCAGGACGCGGGCTTCCTGTGCGGCAACAACATCCTCCGCCTACGCGACCAAGCGCTCCCTCGTCTCCAGACGCTCGTACTCTCGGGAACGTTCGGCGGGTTCCAGCGTCAGTGCCTCCTCATGCTTCTGGAGCTCTGCTAAGTCGCCGGAGGCCACCTTCATCGACGCGAGGGCTGCCTCGCGCAGCTCCACCTGCTCCTCCAGCGAGTGGCACCAGGCCAGGAGCTCCCGAGCCCGCTCCTCCGCCGCCGCTCGCCGCCGGTCAGCTTCCCGAGCCTCCTCGGCGGCCCAAGATCGGGCCTCCCGAGAGGCCACCAGCGACGCCTTGGCCTCTGCATCGTCAAGATCGTGCTGACGGCGCGCTAGGGTGATGGCGCCCTCTAGCTCGCGCCTCTCTACAGCCAGGCGCAGGCCCTCGGCCTCAAGGCGCGCGTCTTCATCGGCGAGCTCCTCTCCAAGCAGGCTTACCGCGTTAGCCGCCCTTCGAAGGAATCCTTGGCAGAGAGTGCGACGCTCCCAAGCACACTCGAGCACATCCTCCACACCATCATCTGCCCCAAGCAAACGCCGGGGGCCGCGAGCCAGCGCTCCCCCTCCGGGCTGGGGGCTGGGGGCTGGCACCCTCGTGACGGCCGGGCACGCCGCGTCGGAAGCCCGGCCGGGGGTCAGCCCGTCCCCAGGTGAAGAGCGCAGGAAGCGCCTCAGCCGATCGCAGTCCACGACCAGGCGAGAAGCCCACGGCAGGCTGGCTATGCCACGAGAAGGCCCGCGAAGGATCGCGAGGTGCGCGGGGCCATGATACTCCTCGGGACGGTTCACCTCGTCAGTCGCCCTCACCACAAGGGCTCCACTGCTTGGAGCGCTTGAGGACGGTGGAGGGGGCGACGCTAAGAGGGACGGCTCCTCAGCCGTCTCCGCAAACTCAGCTGGAAGGGGCCTGTGGAGCAAGAGTCAGTAAGAGCAACAGAAGGATCGGGGGCTGGGAAGGAGAAGCCTTACTCATCAGTGGTGAAGTACTTCCTACGCTTCAGCAGGCGACAAGGGTAATCGCCGCCCAGGGCCCTCCTTCTCTTTTGGAGGGCCTGAAAGTCCACGCGGAAGCGGCCTAAGAGTCGGGCGCAGGGATCAACCTCCGACGAAGATGGAGCGTCAAGGCGATCCACGTCATGGGCGCCTGCTTGGTGTGCGCCGCCAATCGCCTCGCCAAGAGAAGCCGCCGGAGCCTCGGTGGCCTCGGTCGAAGGCGCAGAGGGCAGCCGCTTGTCACACTTAGCCTCGGCGGCACGGGCCCTGATAACTGCTTCCTCACGAGCCTCGCCCGATGCTATCACCCCGCCGGGAGCCCCCTCGGCCTCTGGCACCTCGTGCCTCCCTGCTCCGCCACTTGAGGAGGAGTCGTCTTGGCCGACTGGAAGGGCAGTCACCACCACTGGGTTCTCGCGAGGCCCTTGGAGGCCGGCGGGGCACAGCCCCCACTCATCGAAGATAGGCATCTGCCTCACTAAATCGCCCCCGCTCTGGCAGAGGTACATCAAGGCCCCTCCCTGCTGGATCCTGCTAGGGTTAGGGTCCCCCGTCAGGGTCAAGAGCGCCGTCCTCAGCACTTCAGGCGTCAGGTCCTCTTCTTGGAGCCTCATACAATCATCACACCCGCCGAAGGCCCACATCCGGCGGGAGTGGCGCTGGAGAGGAGCAACGTGGCGAAGCAAGAACTCCTTCACCACCTTGGGCGCTGTCGCGCCAAGCGACCTCAAGAACGCGAAGCGGTGCCAGACGAAGACGAGTCGGGGGCTCTCAAGCGTCTCCTGGCCCCAACCCGAATTGGGGACAGCAGGCGAAGTTGGCTCCGACAGTAGGGGGCTGGGCACCCTAGCATCCACATATAGCCACCGCTCGCGGAACCCAGCCACGGGCGGAGGGAGCTTGAAGTCAATCCCAGAGGCCGCCGTCTCAGGCGCGGCAACGAAGCTCACACATGCCCAGCATTGGGTAGGGTCAACAAGGCGCAACAAGAAGAAGTGGCGCAACAAGGCGACCGAAGGAAGGATGCCCATCATGGCCTCGCAAACAAAGGCGAAGACCGAAAGGAGAGTGATGGATTCAGGACCTAGATGCATCATGTGGATCTGATAGTGGGAAAGCACGGTATTGAAGAAATCAGAAAAAGGAGGAACCAGACTCGCCCACAGGGCGTCGGCAAAGTACGGGACCTCGGTGGCTATCCTGTCGATGGAGAAGTGGGACGCGGGCCAGGCCGTCGTCCTCCCGCATTCATTGAAGATGGCGGCCAGGGCCAAGCTGACCATGCCCAAACCCTTGGCGGGGGCCGCCAACGGCGGCGGGCAAGGCAAAGACATGGATTTCTTCCCTCTTCCCTTCTTCGTCGGAGCCATGGCGATGGGAAGGGGAGGGAGGAAAGTTCAAGATTGAGTTGAGAACAGAAACCGGAGTTCGAGCGGAGGAAGGACAGAGGGCGCACGAGCAACCAAAAAAGGGGAGCGGCTGTGTACAACTATGGGTCCGCCTAGCATGGCGCAAAATAAGGAGGGCGTGGGGGAACAGTGCCGCCCACGTCCAATCAGCCGCCACGCGGTGCCCAAGGCCATAGGATGTTAGGGCCCGCGGCGCTTCGCCCTTGCCCTTCCGCCTACCTGCACGGCCAAGTCCGGGCGCGCCTTGGGCCTGGGGGCTACTGTCGGCGTTCTGGGAACGGGGGTCCTCAGACTTGCCTGCCTGCGGCCTGCGGCGTGGCTTAGAGGGGGCCGAGTGCGGCCCATCTTCACCAACACAAACCCAAGACCCTCGCGAGGGGCCAAGCCTCGCGGGGCGGACGACGCGGAGATTCCTCAGGCGCGGCCTCGTCAGGCGGGCTCACAAGGAGGCAGAGAGATCAAGGTGGGGTACCTCACGAGGTGCCCGTGACGCAAGCCATGATGACCGGGGGCGCCAGGCGGGTGCCAGCCCGTGCAGCATCCTCCCTTCCTCTTTGGTGCAAAGGGGGCAAGCGCAGCCGCGGAGTACCGAGTCATCAGGCAAAGCTTGCCATTTTGGTGGAATGAGACCAAGACCAGGAGGACTACGAGACGGAGGTAACCGTGGAGCCCAAGACGGCTTCATCACTAGAGCTTTGCGCAGGTGAAGACTACTTTTGTCAGGATAGTTGATACTAGCTGTCCCCCTTCAAATTAGCCCGCCGTTGTTGGCTCCCTTCCTGCTCGATATTTGGGAAGAGGACCAGGGCCCCTATAAATAGGATCAGCCACCCGCCAGATAGGGGGGGCGAGTGTTTGGAAGGATAGAGAGATACATGAAGAGAGAGGACAGACAGAGAGAGAGAGAGAGAGAAAGGTGACTGAGCTCCTCCCAGCAGTTCATCGCCCCAAACAAGAACAGACCCTCGCGAGGCTGTTCTTCCTTGTATTGTTCATCATCATCAGCCCAAGAGGCAATCCACCACACCGCACACTGGAGTAGGGTATTACACCACAACGGTGGCCTGAACCAGTATAAACCCTGTGTCTCTTGTGTCGTTCTTTCCATAGTTTAGATCCTAGCAAGGCGGAGGGGCGCATGCAGGTAGGAGGCGAAATCTCCGCGCGCACCCTAGTGTTCGAACCTCAAGGGTCTGCCGGAACCTGAAATCCGACAGAGGCCACCTGAGCCGCCAGAGCCTCCTGAGCCTCAGGGTCTAGATGGCTCATGAGGAGCGACTTCTTCAGCGCGCACCTTCAGCTACCCCAACACTCCTTTGACAGCCAAACCAGGTGACATTTTCCAAGTTCATTCAGTTCGGAGTGCCCCTCGGGCTGCATTATTCCTAGGTCGCATGGGCCTGTCCCTGTGGCATGTATCCACTTGTATCTTTAGTTTACCCTGCTGGGGGCACCCCTCAGGCTGCACCTTCCCCAGGCCGCTCGGGTCTGACCTAGTGGCATGTATCGTTCTTGCATTTACCTCAGCTAGTTTGCTTTCCATGCATAAGCTACCTATCGTGACTACCTGCTTGATTATCGCCCTCCACGGGAGCCTCTCATGCCGGCACGGTGCTTGTGCTTGGGTCCGTCCCTGCAACGCTGAAAAATCTGAGTGGTCGAGCTCTGGCTTGCGGTCCACCCGCGCACGTCACCTCACCGAGCCCTCTGTGCCTTCACCTCCTTGCGAAGGAACCAGTGGCAGACCGGCAACCATAGCGTCATTTTGTGTCCTTCCTCCCGCTAACTTGCAGGAACCTCATGAGGACTACAGCGGGCGGTACCACGGGCTCCCTCTTCTCCCATGCAATGCTCTTGTGCGTTAAAAGGGAGGCTCCTGAGCATCGCGACACAGGAGCTGTTACGGGCTCTCCATCCCTCACCCCTGGCCTTGACCACGGCACCACAACCTGGCATACCAGCGGCGGCTGAGCTCGCTCGAGGGCCGGGACCTGAGGACGTAGAGCACGTAGAAGAGCACAAAGAAGGGGGAGGCTTGCACGGACCTAACCTGGCTACACTACGGCCGTCGGCACAGGAGTCTGGCAATACACGAGGAAGCAGCTCCGGGCTACCAAGATAAGTCCCACACCCGGGTCGGCCGAGCGCTACGGCATAAGATTCTCGCCTTTTGCTGCCTTGCTGCGGCAACGTCACCTCCCTTTCCCATCCTCAGGTGGCTGCTTGCGCGCTAAGGGGGACCTCTTGAGCATCGCGCCTCAGGAGCTCTTACTGGACCTCGGGTCGCTCACCTCCTGGCCTTGATCACGGCATCGCGACCTGACATACCAGCGACGGCTGCAGCCTGCCTGGGGACCGGGACCTGTCGGTGTAGAGCACCAAGCTACCGCGGGGTTGGAAAGGGGAGACCGAGTCAAAGCAGGACATGCGTTTGCAAATTTTCATAATGAGGATAATATCAACAAAAGACATTACAGAACCTTTACACGCCCCCACGGGTTCCGTCTTAATTCCTCGCAGGGAACAAAAGAAGGAAGTTTCTAGAGGCCCTATCTACGCGCGCCAAACACCGCCGGCGGCAACCTCATCTAGATCAGCAACGGCGGCGGCCGGACACCGTGGCCTTGCTCCGAGCGCGGCGAGAGCTCGGGGGCCCGTAGATGTTATCGCTTGTCTCCGGAGTCTCGTCGAGCTCGGGAGAGTCCCCGGACCACCAGGAGTCACCGTTGTCGCTGGAGGAGCTGCTGGCGAGGCTAGCGGAAGGCTCGGCGTCCGCCGCTGCACCGTCCTGGCGACCCCCTTCGGGGCAGCACTCCAAGCAATGGCCTTCCTCGTCGAAGACCTTGTTGAACATCATGGAGGCGCCATCGTACTCAAAGTGGATGGCGAGGGCGCCTTCCGCACGGCAGACTCGTGCGACCTCGCCCCAGTCGCGAGTCAGGAAGATCCTCCCGGAGGAGACAACTTCAACCTCCGCCCCATTCGCTGGGGCATCGCAGTCGGCGTGCTGCAGTCAAAGCTCCTGGGGGCCCCTCGGCGGCATCTCGGCGGCGAAGAACTGCAGGAGGCGAATCCAAGTGTGCGGAGGCATCACCGCCCACAGCACAAATTCGCGCAAGGAGTCTACGGCATGGGCTCCTGGGGCGGCGGCGGTGTGCCACCGTGGTGCGGCGACCACGGCCACAGCGAGGACAGCGTCGTGCGCTGCTCCTTCTTCCGGAGCCCTCAGCTCGGGCGTACAGGGGCAACGGATACCTCCGAAGTGGCCTCTCGTACCATAGCCTCGACACCTCCGGCCTCACGACTATTTTGCGACAATGGGATAGCCTCTTCTTCGGCGGAAGTGGCTCGGGCTCGTCGAGGGGGTTCTTTCCCTTCTCTGCGGCTAGGAACCTCCGTATAGGCGCCATGGTCAATGCAGCAAGCGATGAAGCAAGGAAGAGGAAGGAGCGGGGGAAGCAAAGGAAGAGATGGGTGACAGGGGCTCTACCCCCTCTTCCCATTTATAGCCAAGGGGAGGCCAACTGCCGGCCTCCACGATCTAAGGTAATAATGATCTTTTTCTGCATGCAGCAAGGACTCGTCAAGTCGGGCAGTTGCTGAGGCAGCGTGGGGAAGCGGAGACGCCCATGTCCAATCAACCGCCATGCGGCAACCGAGGCTGTAGGCTGTTAGGGCAGGCGGCTCCCCGCACTTTCCCCTTGGCTTCGCCTCGAAGCCAAGTCCGAGCGCGCCTTGGGCCTGGGGGCTACTGTCGGCGTTCTGGGAACGGGGGTCCCCAGACTTGCCTGCCTACGGCCCACGACGTGGCTCCACCAGCGGCCCTGTGCGGCCCATCTTCACCAACAAGCACTCAAGACCCTCGCGAGGGGCCAAGCCTCGCGAGGCGGACGATCCATGACCTCCTCGGGGGCAACCTCACCAGGCTAGCTTGCGAGGGGCGGAGAGATCAAGGCAAGGGAGAACTTGCGAGGTCCCCGTGACATAAGCCATGACGACCAAGGCCGGGCGGGCACCAGGTGGGCGCCAGTGCGCAGTGTCCTCGTTTCCTCTTTGGTGCTGAAGAGGCAAGCTCAGGTGTGGAGTCCCGAGGCATCAAGCAAAGGTTTCCATATCTGTGCAACAAGACCAAGACCAGCAGGACGTAAGGACGGAGGTCACCCTGGAGCCCAAGACGGCGTCACCACCAGAGCCTTTGGCAGACGAAGACTACTTTTGGCAGGATAACTTGTACTAGCTGTCCCCCTTCAAACATGGTTGTTGTGGGATCCCTTCCCGCTCAATATTTGGGAAGAGGACCGGGGCCTCTATAAATAGGACTAGCCACCACCTTAGCAAGGGGGAGGATCATTCAGACCACCAGACACCACACAAGCTCGCAAAGCACAAGAACACCTCTCCTCAAGAGGTCGTTCTTCCCCTTGTAAGTATTCATCCTCAGCCCGCAAGGCAATCCAAGGGTATTACACCGCAACAGTGGTCCGAACCAGTATAAATCATGTGTCCCTTTATTCTGCGAGTTCGACGCGCTAAGACTTGAGATTGTGGTGAGGGCGAGAGCTAGACGGGGAGAGATCTTCGTGCGCACTCCAGTGTTCGAACCTCAAGGGTTTTGCCGGAACCGGAAATCCGACAGCGCCCTCTTCACGTCAACGGTCGACGCGCTCATCCTCAAAGAGAAATTCCGACCCCTGTGGGGGAGGGAAATGTCGGGGCATCCTTCCACGCGCATCATCCTGGCCTCCTTCGCCATGACCGGTCCAAACCGGTATCCTTTCTTTGTCGAATATTTCTCCTGCGGGCTCTGGCCCCTTTCTCAAATTTCTTCAATGACATTATGCACACATATGGCTTCCACCTTTTGGACTTCACTCCGAACACCGTGGCATGCATGGCCTTCTTTGCCCACCTTTGTGAGGGCTTTGTGGGAGTGCATCCCAGCACGGCGCTGTTCCGCCACTACTTCACCCCTCGCATCCAGCCAGGGGGTGCCATCTCTGGCTACATCACCTGGATCACGAGGACCCAGAGTAGGGGCACGTACCCGGAGGGTGCCCAGAAGGAGAGGTGGGACGAGGGGCGGGGCCGGTGGTGCTGGATTGAGGAGGCAGATCTACAGGAGTTCTGGCGGGTCCGTCGGAGGCCACCGGTCCGCAGCAAGGACTAGGGAGATCTCGACACCAACGACGAGAAGCTCACGATTGCCATCACCAGGATCCATCGCCTCACCTCGGTCGGGCTCACCCTGAAATAATTGGGGTTGACTTCATCCATCGCCGGATTGCCCCACTGCACAATAAGGGGAGGCCGGCCTGGGATTTCAGGAACGCGGCTGATATCATGAGGCTCTGCCCTGGCCTGAACTACAACTTCATGGTGCTGCAGCATGCTCATCTTTGCCAGAGTCTTTTTCAGCTCAAGGTCAACGAGGTCGGCGGGGTCGAGAGGACCGACAAGGCCAAGAAGATCGGCAAGGCTGCCAGGGCCGGCAAGTCTCTGTTCGGGTTGCCAGCGGGGGTGGTCCCATTGAGAAACAACTCTTGCCAGACCGCCATCATCGCCATGATGCCGGTTTTCAACACGCATGGCCTCGATCCGACCTGGGCTGAGTGAACGGCAGAGCTGGTGCAGGCATTCTTCGACAACTTGTCGGAGAGGTACGTTCACGACGAGCCGCAGCTCCTCTGTGACACCACTGAGGAGGAGCTGGCGTACATTGCCACCAGGGCGGAGGAGGCATCACTTGCCGAGGAGGCCGGCAGCCTTGGCACCGTGGAGGACGAGACCGACGTGGCCCTAGAAGAGAGGGAGTTCACCGAGTGGATCGGATCTACTGGGGAACCCAGTGGCACCGGCGCTGGGGTCCCCCTTGTTGAAGAAGCGGTCGAGGAGTCGGCCAAAGACGAGACCAATGTGGATGACACCCTAGCCCCAGGGAGAAAACGCATCCTGCAGCGGGCTGGCTCCAGCGAGCCAATCCGCCCCAGTAAGACTACGAAGTGGCAATAGGCCCAGGCGCAGCCCGTGCGCCAGACGAGGGTTGCAGCAGTGAAGAAAGCCGCGGCCGCTGCCTCTTCCTCATCCAATCGGCGTAGGACCCCATCCCCTTCTCCCCCTCTTCTGGACGCTGCCCCGAAGGCTGACTTCAACCTTGGGTCCTTCAGCACGAAGAGGAAGAGGAGGCCAACGGAGGAGGATGAGTAAGCATCTTGCCCCTCATCATTTCCTGACCCTCTGCCGGTGCCATCTTTCCCTGAGTTGATCTTATCTTTGCAGCGACATGGAGATACTGGCTCAGAGGGCAGCGAAGGGAGCCAAGGCTTCAACAGGTGGCCAGCCCCCGGCGAGCACTCCGCGCACGCCGGCGTTGGTGGTGATCAACCCGGACAACGGCCCTCGATGCAGCCCCCGCCTCAGCCCCCGGCGTGAGTTCATCATTCACTCCCCATCGGTAGGCGTGGGGCGTGCATCCTTGGTGCTAACCTTGCCGGGTTTGCAGGAGTAGAGCGGCAACAGGAGGAGCCACTGAGGGCCACCCCGACACGCCGCCCCCGTCAACCACGCCACCCAGAGAGGTGTCACCGGCTAGGGCACCGTCCGCCGAGCCCACGCGCATGGAGGAAGAGGAGGAGGCAAACATGGGCACCGGTGGCTCCGTCCCGGCAACGAACATTGGCGGGGAGGGAACCACTTCTTCTCAGCTCGGCACAGGTAAGCGGCCTGCTTACCGTCCCTTGCTATCTCTGCCATGCAATGTCCTCTCTTTTCTTTATTCTGAACTTTGATTTTGGCCCCGCTTCATTCTCCTTTCTAGTTTCAGACCCTCCTTGGACAGACCAGGTGGACGTCGACGCCGTCATCGAGGAGGTCGCCAGGGACGCCGAAATTGAGGCCACCAGGATCGCGGCTGATGAAGCCGCTAAATCCGCTGTCGAGGAGGCCGGCAATGCTGCCGCTGAGGAGGACGCCAAGGAGCCTTCTTAGGAGGCCAACAAGGCCACTGTCAAGGAGGCCGCCAAGGAGCCTGCCGGGGAGGGGATGGCCGACGACCAACCTTCCTTCCCTGCAGCCCTCGCCTCGGGCAAGTACTTGAAGGTGGGTGATGATTTGTTCGTTAGCCTCCCGGGGACGGCAAGCACCAGAGCGCTAGCCGAAGGGGAGGTTTTCCACGATGAGGCCCTCACCGCCGCCGGGCTCCAGGTCATTGACGAACCGAGCGCCAGCAGCGGTGGTTCCCAAGAGGAGCAGCTCCTCCGGGCCATGAGCACCAACTTTCAGAAGCTTCAGGAGCTCCACCGTGCCCGCCAGGATAAGGTGAACTCCAGGATGGCGACTATGGACAAGGCGGAAGCATATTTCCAGGAGTGCATCACTCAAACGCAAGTCTGGTTCGGCGAGGCCCGGGAAGAACCATGGACCACCCAGGGTGAGCTGGATGAGCACAAGCGAGAGCTCATCCTGAAGTAGAACGACATCGAGAAGGCCCAAGAGGCGGCGAAGGAACATGCCACCAAGGAATCAGCTGCCCGGCAACAACAGAAAGTTCTGCTGGACACCCACGAGGAAGACCTCGTTGCGCGTGAGCAGGCGCTTGCCGCCATGATCGACGACAAGGATGAGGAGATTGGGAAGATTGTCACGCAGCGGACCCAGGAGCTGGAGCAGAAGCACAAGGACGCACTTGATGCTCTAGCCCTGGACCAAGCTGGCAAGGTGGAGAAGCTAGAGCTGGAGCGGGAGGGGCTGAAGAAGGAGATCTCGGGGCTGACAGAGGAGAGGGACATGGCCAACCGCACTCTGGCAGAGTTGGAGGTCGCCATCTCCGACAAGACCAAGCTACTCTCCGAGGCCAACGGCTCCATCAACGATCTGAAGTGAAACAAGACGGCTTGGAAAGGACACTTTCGAAGGTCAGGGCCCGTGAGGAGACCCTGAACAAAACCCTTGAGAGCAAGAGGCACCTGCGGAAGGATGACGCTGCTTCCCACAAGGACTATGTGGGCAGCGTAACGGCCATCTCATCGATGTTATAGAGAAGCTTACCACACAGCTAGCCGTCATGCGCACGACGGACGTCAGGTTCTCCCAGGAGGCGAACACAAGCCCCAATGCCAGGCTGACCCTGTTCTTCGATCGCGTCCTCGATGCCCTGGAGCAGCTTCGCTCCAACTGAGCGACCTATCTGGCCAATGAGTCCTGGAGGCTTTTCCGGGGTGCCCTGACCAAGGTGCTCACCAAGGTGGCGTTCTGGAATGCCAGCATCGACTTTGCCAACGCGCTTGATAGCTTGCCGGAGGATGCGGACCTTGCGGCACTCGAAGAGCGCATCGAGCCCGTGATCAGCTGCGTAGATAGGGTCAAGAAGGTGGAGGGCCAGCACTGGGACTAGCCACCCTGTTCCTCATTGCCACTGCGAGTTCATGACCAATTCAATTTTATCTTAAGTTAGAACCGCGACGACCATTGATGTAATATAACTTTGCAGTATTTTGAAATAGTGCGTGCTATCTTCCTATTTGATCTTTCTTTGTATGTACACACACTACGCTTAGTTGGATAGGTTTTCCGGCGCGTAAAACCGTGTTGTGGCGCTTTGAGGAACGGATCCTTAGCAGCCTCTCGGGGGTGCATGCTTCCGGGCAAGCCACCTTGCCATTCTCGGCGCAGCCGCTTGAACTGTTGAGCGGACTCGAAACAGAACAAGTGAGTTGCCAATAGAGGAAGGGTTCCCTTGCGTGCAGGTTTTCCATACAAGGAGCAAGATCTTTCGATGAAGATAACCTTATAAAAAGGAAAAATTGCTCAGGGTTTTGTGTGAGTTAGCTTTTCGCCGCCACGCGGATGGTTGTTGCGGCTGCAGACGATACCGCTCGCCTGGATGATGGCACCAGAGCGACGGAGATGACTTTGACCTCCTCTGCTGTCAGCATCTGCCCTATCGCCTGCCCGCACTGACACGGACAGACCGGCTCCAGACAAGCCCACCGCTTGGGCCTTCTTCTTCTTTGGAGCCATGGCGATGAAGAAGTCAATGCGCTAACTTTCAGGCCAGATTTTCACAGCTTGTGCCCCCTACCTGGTGCGCCAAAGATGTCGGGGGAAACAACACCTATGGGATCCCGGGGAACCCCTTTCTACGGTTGGCGGGGCGCGGAGCTGCGCAAAGAGCAGGTCTGAAAGATCAGCGCGGGGGAATTTTTACCTAGGTTTGGGCTGCAAACGATGCGTAAAACCCTAGTCCTGCTTGTCTGTGTATATTTGGTTTTCTTGAGTTCTTGAACTAGCTGTTGTGCATGCCCAGTCCAACAAAGACCGAATCCTTCCATAGTACGCCTTGGGCTTCCTTTTATATGTCAAAGGGGTCGCCACAGTGCCACACCGGAGGTGGAAAGTATCTACAGTGTATAAGTTAATCGTGTGACACCATAGGACAAATGCATTTAATGCACTGCTGACATGCCCTCTTGCTTTATCAGGGACGGCAACGAAGCTCGTCCTGTTCGTCGCCGCCTCGCCTTGCTTTGACGCGCATCCATGCTGATGAGGCATGCAGTGCCATGCTGGCTAGCTGGCTGTTGTGCTGGTGCGGTGGCAGGGTCATCACGAAGATCTGCATGCCACCACGCAGGTGCTTGCCTAGTTGGCCTAGAAGATGCATGCTGCCACGCAGGCGCTTGCCTAGTTGGCAGGCTGGTTGCCGCGTCGGGACGGCCGTGGGGCAGCGAAACGTTGGTGGGTGCGGGCCTAGCCGTGGCCCCGCAAATGCCCCCGGCAAGGGTCTGCTCATGGTCGTCCCCGGCAAGGATCTTGCCGGGGCCTTCATCTGTCCCCGGCGAGGATCTTGCCGGGGATCTTCATCTTCTGGTTCTTATCTGGGCTTGCAGGCCTTTGGTGCTTCACAAAGACTGCATGCCACCATGCAGGCGACCCCGAGCCTTGGTCTTGATGTTGTTGATGGTGTCAAAACTCTCAGGCTCAAGGGCGGCGGCCTTGCTGGTATTGGGCAAGTCGCCTCGGCAAGGCTCTTGCTGGGGCTATGTAGGCTGCCCTGGCAAAGGCCTTGCCGGGGAAGTCTACCTTGTCATTTTGCTCTTCGCGCCTCTGGCTTGAGTTCTGTCTTGGCAGTCTTGTATCTTTCCTTCTTCTGCCCCACCAAGCATGGCCGCATGTGTGGCTATGACTGCCCGTGCACAAGTGAAGGGGTACAGAAATGCCCCTACTTTTGTACACCGACAGATATGGGTTTTTCTTAAAGCGTATTTTCATTTTACTAGCTTTTTGAATAAAATCATTGGATTTGAAATCTTGAATGAGAGAGAGTCCTCACATGGCTAGTTAACTACTTGACTACACATTGATCTTCACTTATATCTTTTTAGAGTAGTTTTGTCATTTACTCTCGTGCTTCACTTATATCCTATGAGTAAATGGTTGAATGAATTGAATATCATAAATCTGAAATTATATATGTTTTATATGCCTATCCCATGGGGAGTAATGACTTCACATATAAGAAGTATTGGTGGTAAAATTTATTGAAAGTTAGCAAACACCACATTGGTCACTTGAACAATTCATGAAAGAATATTGAAGGAAGAGAGATTTCACATATAAATATACTATCTTGGATATCTTGTATGATTGTGAGCCCTATTATTTATTTTCAAACTTGTGCAAATTAGTTGAAGTTGGACAAGGAAGACAATGTAATGTGCTATTTTGGGTATATTTGTATAGAAATTATATTGTTATGGATCCTCCAACATGTGGTGCTTGCTTAGCATCTTTTGCGGGCCAAAAATTTGTACTAAGTAGAGATACTACTTGTGCATCCAAAACCCTTAAACCCAGTCTCTTTCCATGAGTGTCCACCATATCTACCTATGGATTGAATAAGATCCTTCAAGTAAGTTGTCATCGGTGCAAAAAGCAATAAAAGTTGCTCCTAAATATGTATGATATTTTATTGTAAAGGAAAATAAGCGTTGTATGAACTTGTCATGGTAAAGAAGTAAAAGCGACGGAATGCATAATAAATGCTATCACAAAGGGCAATACAACATGATGTTCCTTTGTAATAAGGGTTTACACATCCAAAAATAAAAAGCGCATGACAACCTCTGCTTCCCTCTGCGAAGGGCCTATCTTTTACTTTCATGTATTTACTTTTATGCAAGAGTCAATAGTATTCCTTCTTCTATCAACCTCAATTATTCTTTAGTTGGCAGCATCATGTGGTGGGGAAAGATCCAAGCATATATGTCCATTCAAATATATTTGATCATGAATTATTATTGTTGACAATTATCTATATGATAAATAAGTTGAGAGGCGAAAAAATAAGCCCCTATCTTTCTCTATGTTCGATGGATGCTATTTGTTATAAAAATATGCTTTGAGTGTATCAATCATGGAAGACTATATGATAGTTGAGTATATGGAATTTGCTAAATCAAAGCTCTTACATAGACCCTTCCTAAAAATAAGATGAATTGAAATTGTTTCGTGACTCAGAACATAGTTTGTTAGTTTTCAAGAAACTTTATAGTTTATACTTTAACATGTGAATATCTTGTTACTTGATCATGCGAATTTTCATGAGATGAGCTACTGTTTATGATACATAATGATGCTAGAGAAAGTGTACAGAACTATTATTGATCAAATTTATGCAATATGCTAGCATTCACACTTCATAAATTATTTCTTTTATCATTTACCTACTTGAGGACGAGCATGAATTAAGCTTGGGGATGGTGATATGTCTCCAACATATCAATAATTTATGAAGTATTCATGCCATGTTTAAAACAATTTTATATGGTTTTTGGTATGATTTGATTAGAACTAACCCGGACTGACGCTGTTTTCAGCAGAACTACCGTGGTGTCATTTTTTGTGTAGAAATAAAAGTTCTCGGAATGGGCTGAAAATTTACGGTGATTTTTTATGAAACAAAAGAGACCCCCGAAGCACAAGACCTGGGCCAGGAAGTGCACGAGGAGGCCACAAGCCCTTAGGGCACGCCCTACCCCCAGGGAGGGTGCTCCGGGCTTGTGGGCCCCTCGGGTACCTCCTTGATGTGAGATCGAGGCCAAAAATCCTTATAAATACCAAACCTCCGAAAAGAACCCTAGATCGGAAGTTCTGTCGCCGCAAGTCTCTGTAGCCACAAAAATCAATCTAGGCCCTTCCGGCAACTTGTCTGAGGGGGCCATCATCATCGGAGGCCATGGAGGAGGAAGCCGGAGGGGGCCATCATCACCATGGAGGCCAATGACCAAAGGGAGAACCTCTACCCATCTAGGGGGGAGGCCATGGAGGAGGAAGCATAAGGGGAGACTCTCTCCCCCTCTCTCGGTGGCGCCCGAGTGCCACTGGGGGAACCATCACCGCGGTGATCGTCTTCATCAACATCACCATCTTCATCACCTTCGTCATCTATTTTAAGAAGTCCACTCTCCCGCACACTACTGTAATCCCCTACTTGAACATGGTGCTTTATACCACATATTATGATCCAGTGATGTGTTGCCATCCTATGATGTTTTGAGTAGATTTATTTTGTCTTTTTGGTTGATATATGATCTAGATTAGTTTGAGTTGTATATTTTTTTTGGTGTTGTCCTATGGTGCCTTCTGTGCCGCGCACACATGAAGGATTCCCGTTGTACGGTGTTGCAATACGTTCATGATTCGCTTATAGTGGGTTGCTAGAGTGACAGAAGCTTAAACCTGAGTAGTTGATACCTTATAATGCTATGATTGGGTTTTACCTCAATGATCTTTAGTAGTTGTGGATGCTTGCTAGAGTTCCAATCATAAGTGCATATGATCCAAGTAGAGAAAGTATGTTAGCTTATTCCTCTCCCTCATATAAAATTGCAATAATGATTACCAATCTTGTTAACAATTGCCTAGGACAATTTCGCACACCGATCCATCATTATTCCACATTCGCTATTTATAATACATTGTGATATATTCTAACTTTATGTTAACAACACCTATTTTTATATTTTAGTTCTCCAATATCATGCAAAGCTATCCTCTTCATACCCACAACGTAGTTTCATTTCTCATTTCTAGATGGAAGCAAACTTTCGGTGTACGTAGAGTCATATCAGTGGCAGATAGGACTTGAGAGAATATTGATCTTACCATTAGCTCCTTGTGGGTTTGACACTCCATACTTATCACTTCCACCTTTGGAAATTTCTATGATGATTCCTTGCACATGGGGATTATCAAAGCACCATGTTTAAGTAGAGATTACAGCGGTGAGAAGAGGTGTTACACCACTGCATAGAGGGGGAGAGAGTTGGTGTTGATGACGGCGAAGTTGTTGGTGTCGACCGTCATCATGGTGATTGCCTCGACGGTGTTCCGGCGCCACCGGGAGAGAGGGGGAGAGAGCCCCCTCCTTCTTCTTCTTGCTTGGCCTGCCCCCAAGATGGGAGGAGAGATCCCCCTCTGGTCCATGGCCTCCATGGCGGTGGAGGGGAAGGAGCCCCTCTGAGATTGGATCTCTCTTTGTTCTCTTCTGTTCTGCGTTCCTATTTTCTAGCCAAAAAATGTTTATTAAATTCCCCGGGATCCGTAACTCCGATCGGGATGAAATTTAACATGATTTTTTTGGATATGATCTTTCTTACGATGAAAGACGGGGTCAACCGACTTATGAGGTGCGCACTAGGTACCACGGCATGCCCTGAAGCCTGATGTGTGTCTGTCATATCTCCTTTTCCAAACACTTTTGCTCTTGTTTCAAACTCTAATTTGCATGATTTGAATGAAACTAACCCGGACTGGCGCGGTTTTCAGCAGAACTACCATGGTGTTGTTTTTGTGCAGAAATAAAAGTTCTCAGAATTTGAGAAAACTTTTTGGAGAATTATTTTGGGATAAAAGAAAAATACTGGAGAAAAGACTCACTGGAGGGGGCCCCTTGCTTCCCATTAGACACCAGGGCCCACCACCCCCCTCTAGCGCACCCTGGTGGGTAGTGGGCCCCTCGATGCTCCACTGACCCTAATCTGAATACTATAAATCTCTATTTCCGGAAAACAAAATTGATAAGGAAGTTTCCTTGCATTTTATGATATGGAGCCGCCGCCACCTCCTGTTCTTCATAGGGAGGCTAGATCTAGAGTCCGTTTGGGGCTCCGGAGAGGAGGATCTTCCATCTTTGTCATCATCAACCATCCTCCATCACCAATTTCATTTTGCTCATTGCCGGGAGTGACTACTTTCTACATAGGCTTGCTGGATGGTGATGGGTTGGATGAGATTCATCATGTAATCGTGTTAGTTTTGTTAGGGCTTGATCCCTAGTATCCACTATGTTTTGAGATTGATGTTTCTATGACACAAGGGGAGCCAAAAAATATTTGCAAGTATTAGTAACTGAGTTTTCAATTCAGTCATACCTAGAGATTAAATATCTGCAACAAAGTTATTAGTAGCACAGTAATATGATAGATTTGATAGTAGTGGTAGCAGCAACAGTAACGGTAACAGTGATATCAATAGTTTTTTTGCAGTGATAATAGTGACATCAACAGTAGCAACTTAGCAAGATCAATATGTAGGAAAATCGTTGGCATTGGATTGGTGATTTTTTTGGATGATATTCATCATATAAGAGTCATAACCTAGGGCGATACGACACTAGCTCTAGTTCATAAATATAATGTAGGCATGTATTCCCTAAATAGTCATACGTGCTTATGGCATGACATCTTTTGTCCTACCCTCCCGTGGCAGCAGGGTCCTATTGGAAACTAAGGGATATTAAGGCCTCCTTTCAATAGAGAACCGGAACAAAGCATTAACACGCGGTGAATACATGAACTCCTGAAACTATGGTCATCGCTGGGAAGTGTCCCGCCTATTGTCACTCCGGATCAAGCCCTAACAAAACTAACTCGATTACATCCAATTCCTCACGGACCAGCGAGCCTATGAAGGAATTACTCACTCCCGGTGGAGAGCATCATGGACTTGGTGATGGATGAGGGTTGGTGATGACAAAGACCGAAGATTCCCCTCTTCGAAGCCCCAAACGGACTCCAGATCTGGCCTCCTGATGAAGAACATGAGGTGACGACGGCTCCGTATCGTGAAACGAGATAATTCTTCCGCCCTGATTTTTTTCTAGAAAATAGGATTTTATAGCATCGGTTTCAGGGTCCCCGGGTCCACCAGGTGGGGACAACCCACATGGGCACGCCTGGAGGGGGTGGCATGCCCTGGTGGGTTGTGCCCACCCAGGTGTTGGCTCCAGAAATCCTCTTTTATTGTACAAAAAATCCTTGCAAAGTTTCATTCCAATTTGAGAACTTTTATTTCTACACAAGAACAACACCATGGTAGTTCTGCTGAAAACAACGTCAGTTCCGGTAGTTTCATGCAAATCATGCAAATTAAAGTCCAAACAAGAGGAAAAGTATTAGGAAAATAGATACAACGGAGACGTCTCAACTCCCCCAAGCTTAAACCTTTGCTTGTCCTCAAGCAATTTAGTTGATAAACTGAAAGTGAAAAAGAAAACTTTTACAAACTCTTTGCTCTTGTTTGCATAAATAAGTTTAAACAACACCCAGGTTTTCAGCCAAGATTATGACTAACCATGTCGACAATAACTGTTAAAAATTATATTAACTCATATCAATGACATAATTAGCTAGCGAGCAAAATTAAGATATCTCAAACAAGAACATGTTGTCAAAACAACTATGATATAATATGACAATAGTGGTATCTCGCTAGTCCTTTCTGAGACCACAAAACATAAATGCAGAGCACCACCAAAGTTCAAGCAGCGACTAAACATTGCAAATCATGGTAGAAAAGATCGAATCATGATGCACCCAACATTAGCTACACACAATGCATGAGCATGACAACAGTACTCTCAGGTTCTTGCACTTGTTTGAGAAGGTGATGACACAACATAAGAGTAAATAGATAGTCCCTTCACAGAGGGAAGCAGTGATTTGCATAGGTGCCAGAGCTCAAGTTTTTAAAACAGAGGTAAATGAAATTCTGAGTGGCGCACCCTTCTTGTTTACTTCGCGACCATCAGTTATCCATATCTTCCATGCTAAACATATTAGTGGCGGTTCCCAAGCGATAAAGTAAAGGTTATGACTCCGTAGGAGTTTTTGTTTGATTATTTGTAAGCTCTTTTCTTTTTTGCAATTCGTGACTGGGAATCCCTTACCGCCCCTTTGTCGTGCAATGACGAGTGAATAAACACTCATCATGAGATTAACCCGGTTAGCATGGAAGATACCGACTACGTCCTGTTGCTCTATGAACGATCCACGCACACAAAAAGGATACTTATTTAAAGTTTTTAGAGGTGGCACATGCAAATTTACTTAGGACGGCAGGGTAATACCGCGTATAGGTAGGTACGGTGGACTCATCTGGAATAACTTGGGTTCAAGGTTTTTTGATGCACAAGCAGAATTCCCGCTTAGTACAGGGGAAGGCTAGAAAATAGGTTGAGAAGCGGCCAGCTAGAGAGCAACAATGGTCATGAATATGCATAATTAACATTTGGATACTAGCATGAGTAGGATATGAACACCATGAACATAAATATCATAGAGGCTATGCTGGTTTTGATTCAACTACATGCATTAACATGTGCTAAGTCAAGTGTAGGATCGAAAGTATGTCTAGAGGGGGTGATTAGACTACTTGACCAAATAAAAATCTAGCCTTTTCCCAATTTTAAGTCTTGGCAAATTTTGGCAACTTATCACAATTCAAGTAATCAACCTACACATGCAATTCTAACAGTATAACAGCGGAATGTAAAACAATTTCATATGAAGGTAAAGGGAGGAGTTTGGAGGGAGAAAACGCAATATAGACATGGAGATTTTTGGCATGGTTCCGATAGGTGGTGCTATCATACATCCACGTTGATGGAGACTTCAACCCACGAAGGGTAACGACTGCGTGAGTCCATGTGGAGGGCTCCACCCACGAAGGTTCAACGAAGAAGCAACCTTGTCTATCCCACCATGGCCATCGCTCACGAAGGACTTGCCTCACTAGGGTAGATCTTCATGAAGTAGGCGATCTCCTTGCCCGTACAAACTCCTTGGTTCAACTCCACAATCTTGACGGAGGCTCCCAAGTGACACCTAACCAATCTAGGAGACACCACTCTCCAAAAGGTAATAGATGGTGTGTTGATGATGACCTCCTTGCTCTTGTGCTTCAAATGATAGTCTCCCCAACACTCAACTCCCTCTCATAGGATTGGATTTGGTAGAAAGATGATTTTAGTGGAAAGCAACTTGGGGAAGGCTAGAGATCAAGATTTATGTGGTTGTAATGGAATATCTTGATCTCAACACAAGTGTAGGTGGTTCTCTCTTAGAAAATGTATGTTGGAAGTGTAGGCATGTTCTGATGGCTCTCTCCACGAATGAAGAGTGGGTGGAGGGGTATATATAGCCTCCACACAAGATCTAACCGTTACACACAAATCACCAAACTCGGTGGGACCGAATTATAGAACTCACTCAGACCGATTTAGTACAAAATGTGAACGTTAGGATTTTTGGTGGGACTGACATGTCAACTCGGTGGGACCGATTCCATTAGGGTTAGGGCATAACGTAATCTCGGTGAGACCGATTACACAAACTTGGTGGGACCGATTTTTGTAATAGATATACAGAGAGTTGGTCAAGCAAACTCGATGGGACCGATTTGCTCATCTCGGTTAGACCAAAATGTTACAAAGGGGAAACAGAGAGTTTGCATTGCAATCTCGGCGGGACTGATCGCTCATCTCAGTTGGACCGAAACGTTACTAAGGGATACAGAGAGGTTGCAATCCCATCTTGGTGAGACCGAGATCCCTATCGGTGAGACCGAAGTGACTAGGGTTTGTGGCAGTGGCTATGTCAAGTGAACTCGGTGGCGCCGGATAGAAGATTTTGGTGGGGCCGAGTTTGACTTTTGGTTTGGGACATATGTGGATATGATAAAGTAGTTGAGGATTTTTGGAGCATATCACAAAGCATTTTGAGCAAGTAACTCATTAAGCAACACCTCACCCCCTTTTAATAGTATTGGCTTTTCCTATGGACTCAATGTGATCTTGGATCACTAAAACTAAAATGTAGAGTCTTGTGCTTTGAGATTGAGCCAATCTTTTGTCGTTAGCATTTTGAGGGGTCCACTTTCTAATCCATGCCATGCCAATCATTGAGCTTTCCTGGAATATTTATCTTAAAATAGTATTAGCTCAATGAGCTATATGTTGTTAGGAATTACCAAAACCACCCAGGGATAGTTGCACTTTCAATCTGCATGACAACATATAGATCAAAGCTTCGACAAATGATCATAAGATTGAAAAACATCGTCGCTTTGAGAAGTACGTGATAAGCAAGAGCTCCCCCTAAATTTGTGCATTATTTAAGATTTGCTTTTGAATGCAAATGCACAATCGATTAGGATCATGGGTTACTCTTCCATGTCACATACATCTTGGTGGAGCGCTCAAAATGATAGAAATTAAAAGCATGCACTCATCACCAAGCAAGTGAAAGATCATATATGAGATATAAAAGATAGTATCATCCAAACAAGCATTAAGGTAGCAAATGATAAACCACATCATCAAATAGGTATCTCACAAGGACATAAAGTATCTCACACAATAAAAAGTTCAACCAAAGACAAAGAAGCAAAACAATCTCTTGAACCCTATGATCTATACATATTTCTCCCCCTTTGGCAACAAGTTACCAAAAGTTTGAAAATGCATAGTGCTATGCGTCTCTCAGGCTTGGTCTTTGAGAAGTGGTGTAGAGAGAAATCCAAGGACGAAGGCATCTGTCGATGTAGTTGGAGCTGGTGGAGTGGGTGATGGAGGTGGCACTGGAGCTGGAGCTGCTGGTGCTGACAATGTAGCTCTAGCATCTGAAACTGGCACTGAAGCATAACTCGGACCTCGTGGCACACACTGAAAAGCATCAGTAGTTGCCTTCCCTCTCCTCTCTTCTGCTTCCTCCTAAAGCTGCTCAACTGCAATCTGAATCTCAGTTACCTTCAGGTCAAGATCATGAAATTTTGTTTCAACAATCCTCTCCAGGCTCTCCTGATTCTGAGTCAGGGTGGCCAAGCCCTTCTCAATCCTCAGTGTAGCTTGAATAAGATATCCCAATTGATCTTGTTTTGACTTGAGGAACATCTGAGATGCTTCTTCTGCACTTGGCATCCTTGCAAGTTTCTCTGCCTTAGCTTTGGCCTCTTCTCTTGTGCTTGAGCTGATGTGGGGTCTTCCTCATTCATCACAATAGTGTTGTCTTCAAATTCAAGATATAAGGGTAGATGCTCCTTGTCCAGGAAATAAGTTCTTGTACTCATCTTAGAATTGATGAGCTCCTGAATATGTGGAGCATACCCACAACTTCTCTTTTGATCAGCATATGTCCTCTTGATTGTTTATACAATCAAACTCATAACCTTGAACTTCTGAGGGACATCAAAGATTTGCAGCATGATGATGGAGTGTCCTCTGATAATCTTGTGATCTCCTGACTTGGGTAGCAGAGTGTGCCTTAGGATCCAGTTGATGGTAGGCAGACCAGACAACAAGAAGTGTACATATCCAAGCTTGTGAGTCTCCAAGGCTTTATCACGGATCTCTTTGTACATGTTTGCCATGGAGTTGTGGTCTTTCTTTTTCTTGGCATACACATCCAAGTCATCCTCATGTTCCTCTGGGGCATTGATTAGCTTGGCCCATTCTTCAACAGTGGATTGGTACCTAGTACCTTCAGACATTCAAACTATCCTTCCATCTGGATAGAAGTGGGAAGTGGAGTAAAACTGCATGATCAGCTCATCATTCCATTTGGTGAGCCTCTGTCCAACAAATTCATCTACTCCACATGCCTTGAAGCTGTCATAAACTCCTAGGAAGTGATATTCATTCTCCTTGATGTATTCCCAATCCACCCATTTCATGTCACATACAATGGACTTCTTGTCAAGCAAAATAGTCTTATAGAAGTCTTGTCATTCCTTAGTGTGAAACCTATAATCAACTGCAATCCTCCACCTAACAGCATAGGGATCAGACTCTCTCCACAATCCCAGTCCTGCATCTTTCCTGATGTGCATGTCCTCGGCGACTGGACGAGCATCATTATGGTCAGGAATTTTGGGCTTCAACTTCCTCAAAACAAGTGAATCATCTTCCTCTTCCTCAGCTTGAGGCACTGGGGCCTTATTCTTTTCCTCGGCAGGTATACTTCTGGTGTTCCTCTTGGGATTACTAGGCTTCTGAGATGGAGCTTTGGGAGCAGACTTGGGCTTAGATGTTGCAGCGCCTGACTTAATTGCATCTCCCATAAGCTTCTGAGCTTTGGGTGTTGGTGCAGCATCCTCTTCTTCTTCATATTCTTCTGGATCTCTCATAATGGAGGATCTACCAAGCACTCTGGCAGTGGTCTTCTTGACCCTTTCCTTTCTCTTCTTTTCTTCTCCAGCAACCTCTCCAGTTGGCTTGGAGGTTTCAGCAGTTGAGGCTCTAACCTTTAAGGTTGGCACCCTCTTGGCAGGGGCCTTCTTGTGCAAGCGAGGCTTAGTTGTAGCAGCTGACCCATATTCTTTCTTCAGCACCTTCTTCTTCGAGCTGACTTCCTCCTCAACAGCCACATAGTCCTCATCTTCAGAATCTGAGGTTTTCTTCTTCCTTGACGTGGTGGCTGCTTTGGGCAAGTTACTTGGTGTGCTCCTGCTGCCATCATCAGAAGTGCTAGAGGGACTAGTGCCCTCACTCAATTTCACTTGTTCTTCAGACCTGTTCTGGCTGTCGCTTTGATCGGATATTTCTACAGACTTACTAATAGCAGACCCTATGAATAGATATAGATGAGGTAGAGTGGATGAGCATCACAAAGTGCAGAGTTTTTGCAAAACAGATGACTTAAAAACTAAGTTTTAGTTCTCCACAGAAATCATTTCGGAGCTAATGATTTGTAAAGTCAGTGATACCGAAGCAGCTTTTGGAACCTAAACTAGTGAACTCGGTTAGACCGAGTCACAGTTCGGTGGCACCGAGACTGCTAGGGTTTCACTGAGAATCAAACTCGCTCACACCGATTTGTAGTTTTCGGTCAGACCGAAAGTGCAAGTGCAATGGCCTAAGCCAAATCGGTGAGACCGATTTCTACAATTTGGTCGGTCCGAGATGAGTTCGGCGGAGACCTAACCCTAAATCTTCAAATAAAATCTAACCTAAAGGATGTTTTCAATGGATGGATTGTTTGCATACGTGGTCATGATCATGGCAGAGCAATGTGCTACGAATCAAAGCTAAAAGAGTAGCACAAAGGATCGAACTCGTACCCTAGTTCGGCGGAGTTCGCTACGGCGGCAACGGAGGGGCAGAATTCCATTGACGGCGATGGAAACCAGTGGCGGGAGGTTGCTGGTGGCGATAAGATGATCCGGAGACCCGAGGCGACAGAGCAGGGTATGCGCGTGCTGAGAGGTTTCGAAGAAATTTCCAAAATCTCACCCATGGGTTTATATATCCCGACCCTGTCAGTGTGACCGAGTGGAACAACTCAGTGACACCGAGATGCAGAATCGCAAGCAGTTACTGCAACTTGGTGTGACCGAAAAGTTCAAATCGGTTGCACCGAGATTGAAAACCTAGATCAACTTAGTGATCTTGGTGTGACCGAAATGGATGACTCGATCATACCGAAATGCACAAAGAGGTTTTGGAAGTTTAAGTCTATGACGAATCAGGGAATACAAGTGATCCTCACACCGAGTGGTTCGAATCTGACTTGATCAAACTTTGTGATGTAGCATGAATAGAGTTTGAGACGAGAAAAGCATAGATAGCTAGAGGGAGTTCTTAGGCATTCTTGTCCATCCATTTGGCAAAAGAGAAAAAGCCAAACAATCAAAGCAACAAATGGATGTCCTCGAATGAGTAAAATATGCATCCAACATGCTCACATAATAAAATGACAAATGAAATATGTGACAAAGCATGCACAATCACTCTAGCATCTATCAAGCAATTTGGCGATGACTAGGTCATCTATATATGAGTATATTGACTTAGGAGTCAAATGAGAACATTTGATCGTAGGTCATACTCATCGTTTAAGCACAAGTGGGGTTGCCACTTTTACATAAAGCATTGTTGTGGTCACATCATTAGAGTTGCTTTAGCTCAATTGATTAGAGTAAAGATCCCCCTAGATGTGATATCCCCCCTAAGAGGGATGAACTAACCTTGGGTTTTGTCGATGATGACTTCATGTAGGTGTTGAAGATGTAGATGCTCAATGTTGATGTAGATCATTCGGAGCAATCCTTTGGAGTGAGTTGCACTTTCAATACCTACACGGGTTAGTCCCACAAGGAACAAACAAGGATATCCATAGACATAGAGTGATATTCACATGAGATGATGTCCATGAATGCATTAAGTTACCTTGTCCCTTGTCTTACCAAAAAGTGGGTTTGTGACTCCTCGAACTAGTGCAAGATATGGAAGTTGTTTGCACTTGTCCTTGCCAAGATGATAAGAGTGGAGTATGTTGGCGGAGTCAGCCTCAAGAACTCTCTAGTTCTTCTTAGGGATCCACGCCATCTTGATGGGAATCCTTGGAGTTGTAGTCGTACTTGATGAAGTGGAACTTGATGAAGTCTTGGGAACCCACTTGACCAAGGCCTTAGGTGCTTCTTCAAATGTATCAATCTCCTCTTGAAGCTTGTCCTTGCCTTTTAGCTTGTGGTCTTGTGGTGGAAGATCATCTTGATCTTGTGTTCCTTGGAAAGAAGTAGGATCATACTTCTCTTGTTGAGTAACAAACTTCGTCTTGGGGTATTGATCTTCTTCCCACTCAACTCCATTGGCATTGATCTTTCGTTCAAAACCAAAACCTTGATTCTTCCGGTGTCTTCCTTGCTTGCGTACAATTTCCTCAAATTGCTTGCTTCCGGCAAGACTCTTGTAAACACCTTTCTCTATAATTCCCTTCAATAAGCTATTTTCTTGCTCAAGTGTAACTTGGCTAAGAGAATCATTAGTGGAATCAAGAGAACTACTAGAAGCAACAACATTGGATTTAGCATGATTGTTGTTACTACTAGAGGAAGAATCTTTCTTGTTCTTGTTGCTAGATTTAACTTGTGGCATGTAAGTAGACAAGAGTAAACACTTGGCAATGTAAGAAGAACTTTTCTTGCGAAGATCATCATTGATTGCCTTTAAGAACTCATGCTCTTACTCAAGGTTGAGCTTTTCAAAGTGTAGCTTCTCATGAGTCTTTAAAAGTTCTCGATGATCTTCCAAGGTAGTTTCATGAGCTAACTTAAGAGTGTTTAGTTCTTTAGTTAGACGCTCAATCTCCTTCTTATCATTTTCATTCATTTTATCTTGATTAGCATGATTAATAGCAAGTTCATCATAGTTTTCATAACTAGAGTTGTCAACAAGTAAATCATCATCACCTAGCAAATCATCTTCATCACTATTGAAATCAACATACTCGTGGTGTGATACCTTTGGGCCTTTAGCCATGAAGCATCTTCCAATTCCTTCATTTGGTGACTCAATTATGTCGTAGGAGTTGGTTGATACAAGTTCTAGACCGGCAACACCTTCATCTTGAGTATATTCGGAGTCGGAGTGATAACTTCTTTCGGAGTGATTGTCAGAGTCGGAGCCGGATAGCCATTCATCAACATGAGCTTGATGTCTTCATTTTGTGTAGCTCTTTGATGACTTGTCCTTCCTTTCCAAATCCTTGCTTCTCCGTGATGTTCTTCGTTCATAATGGTCATCTCTACTCCTTCTCTCTCTTGGTGGTGATTCTTCTCTTCTACTTCTTCTTTTGGGAGAATCTTCTCTTCTTTTGTTGGGAGCCGTACACTCATTGGAATAGTGTCCGGGTCTTCCACAATTGTAGCAATTGCGCTCACGACTAGAAGATCTTTTGTCATTGTAGGACCTTGACTTGGAACTTCTTTCCTTGCTTCTACTCTTGTAAAACTTGTTGAAGTTCTTCACCATTAGGCTCAATTCTTCGTTGAAGGTTTGTTTCTCACTTGATGACGTGGGAGCATCACATGAGGCTTTCTAAGCACCACTTGACTTGTTGTGAAGCTCTTCCTTATCCTTGAGTGACATCTCATGAGCAACAATTCTTCGAATGACTTCCGTTTGCTTGAGATTTTTGTAATTGGGCATCATTTGGATCAATGTGCACACGGTATCATATTTTCCATCCAAGGCTCTTAGGATCTTCTTGATGATGAATCTATCGGTCATCTCTTCACTTCCTAAGTCGTCAATCTCATTTGTGATGAGAGCAAGCCTAGAGTACATTTCGGCGACACCTTCACCGTCCTTCATTTTGAACTTGTCAAGATCACTTTGAAGCACATCCAATTTGGATTCCTTGACGGAGTCGGTACCTTCTTGCATATCAATCAAAGTATCCCAAATTTCCTTTGCATTCTCAAGACGGCTGATTTTGTTGAATTCTTCGGGGCACAATCCGTTGACGAGAATATCACAAGCTTGAGCATTGTATAGCAACATCTTCAACTGTTCTGCGGTAGCTTCACGGTTTGGTTCTCTCCCATCAAAGAATTCACCTTGCAAGCCAATACACACAATAGCCCAAACGGCGGGGTTATGTCCAAGAATATGCATTTTCATCTTATGCTTCCAACTAGCAAAATTAGTACCATCAAAGTAAGGACCTCTACGGTGGCAATTTCCCTCACTAGACGCCATACTCTCCTAGGTTGTGAAAACAAGGCTATGATCACCAAAAGCTATGGAAATCAAAGCAAATGGAGACCATAGCTCTGCTGCCACTTGTAGGATCGAAAGTATGTCGAGGGGGGTGATTAGACTACTTGACCAAATAAAAATCTAGCCTTTTCCCAATTTTAAGTCTTGGCATATTTTGGTATCTTAGCACAATTCAAGTAATCAACCTACACATGCAATTCTAAGAGTATAGCAGCGGAATGTAAAACAATTGCATATGAAGGTAAATGGAGGAGTTTGGAGGGAGAAAACGCAATGTAGACACAAAGATTTTTCGCGTGGTTCCGATAGGTGGTGCTATCGTACATCCACGTTGATGGAGACTTCAACCCACGAAGGGTAATAGTTGCGTGAGTCCATGGAGGGCTCCACCCACGAAGGGTCCACGAAGAAGCAACCTTGACTATCCCACCATGGCCATCGCCCATGAAGGACTTGCCTCACAAGGGTAGATATTCATGAAGTAGGCGATCTCCTTGCCCGTACAAACTCCTTGGTTCAACTCCACAATTTTGACAGAGGCTCCCAAGTGACACCTAACCAATCTATGAGACACCACTCTCCAAAAGGTAATAGATGGTGTGTTGATGATGAACTCCTTGCTCTTGTGCTTCAAATATAGTCTCCGCAACACTCAACTCTCTCTCATAGGATTGGATTTGGTAGAAAGATGATGTGAGTGGAAAGCAACTTGGGGAAGGCTAGAGATCAAGATTTATGTGTTTGTAATGGAATATCTTGATCTCAACACAAGTGTAGGTGGTTCTCTCTCAGAAAATGTATGTTGGAAGTGTAGGCATGTTCTGATGGCTCTCTCCATGAATGAAGAGTGGGTGGAGGGGTATATATAGCCTCCACACAAAATCTAACCGTTACACACAAATCACCAAACTCGGTGGGACCGAATTATAGAACTCGGTCAGATCGATTTAGTTCAAAATGTGAACGTTAGGATTTTTGGTGGGACCGACATGTCAACTCGGTGGGACCGATTCCATTAGGGTTAGGGCATAACGTAATCTCGGTGATACCGATTACACAAACTCGGTGGGACCGATTTTGGTACTAGACAAATAGAGAGTTGGTCAGGAAACTAGGTGGGACCGATTCGTTCATCTCGGTTAGACCAAAACGTTACAAAGGGGAAATAGAGAGTTTGCATTGCAATCTCGATGGGACCGATCGCTCATCTTGGTTGGACCAAAACGTTACGAAGGGAAACAGAGAGGTTGCAATCCCATCTCGGTGAGACAAAGATCCCTATCAGTGAGACCGAAGTGACTAGGGTTTGTGGCAGTGGCTATGTCAAGTGAACTCGGTGGCGTCGGATAGAAGATTTCGGTGGGGCCGAGTTTGACTTTTGGTTTGGGACATATGTGGATATGAGAAAGTAGTTGAGGGTTTTTGGAGCATATCACTAAGCATTTTGACAAAGTAACTCATTAAGCAACACCTCACCCCCTTTTAATAGTATTGGATTTTCCTATGGACTCAATGTGTTCTTGGATCACTAAAAGTAAAATGTGGAGTCTTGTGCTTTGAGCTTGAGCCAATCTTTTGTCCTTAGCATTTCGAGGGGTGCACTTTCTAATACATGCCATGCCAGTCATTGAGCTTTCCTGAAATATTTATCTTAAAATTGTATTAGCTCAATGAGCTATATGTTGTTAGAAATTACCAAAACCACCTTGGGATAGTTGCACTTTCATCAAGCCACTCGAACATTCAGAGGAGGATACCATTGTTGGGTTTCGTAGTAATTTCAAAAATTTTCCTACGCGCACACAGGATCATGTGATGCATAGCAACGAGAGGAGAGTGTTGTCTACGTACCCTACGCAGACCGACTGCGGAAGCGATGACACGACGTAGAGGAAGTAGTCGTACGTCTTCACGATCCAACCGATCAAGCACCGAAACTACGGCACCTCCGAGTTCGAGCACACGTTCAGCTCGATGACGATCCCCGGACTCCGATCCAGCAAAGTGTCGGGGAAGAGTTCCGTCAGCACGACGGCGTGGTGACAATCTTGATGAACTACAGCAGCAGGGCTTCGCCTAAACTCCGCTACAGTATTATCGAGGAATATGGTGGCAGGGGGCACCGCACACGGCTAAGGAATTGATCACGTGGATCAACTTGTGTCAACTTGTGTGTTTAGAGGTGCCCCTGCCTCCGTATATAAAGGAGGAGAGGAGGGGAGGCTGGCCGGCCAAAGAGGGGAGGCGCAGGAGAGTCCTACTCCCACTGGGAGTAGGATTCCCCCTCCAATCCTAGTCCAACTAGGATTCCTCGGAGGGGAAAAGAGGAGGAGGGGGCCGGCCACCTCTCCTAGTCCTAATAGGACTAGGGGAAGGGGGGGCGCGCAGCCCATCTAGGGCAGCCCCTTCTCTTTTCCACTAAGGCCCACTATGGCCCAAATAGCTCCCGGGGGGTTCCGGTAACCTCCTGGTAACCCGGTAAAATCCCGATTTCACCCGGAACACTTCCGATGTCCAAACATAGACTTCCAATATATCAATCTTTATGTCTCGACCATTTCGAGACTCCTCGTCATGTCCATGATCACATCCGGGACTCCGAACAACCTTCGGTACATCAAAATGCATAAACTCATAATATAACTGTCATCGTAACCTTAAGCGTGCGGACCCTACGGGTTCGAGAACAATGTAGACATGACCGAGACATGTCTCTGGTCAATAACCAATAGCGGGACCTGGATGCCCATATTGGCTCCTACATATTCTACGAAGATCTTTATCGGTCAGACCGCATAACAACATACGTTGTTCCCTTTGTCATCGGTATGTTACTTGCCCGAGATTCGATCGTCGGTATCCAATACCTAGTTCAATCTCGTTACTGGCAAGTCTCTTTACTCGTTCTGTAATACATCATCTCACAACTAACATATTAGTTGTAATGCTTGCAAGGCTTATGTGATGTGTATTACCGAGAGGGCCCAGAGATACCTCTCCGACAATCGGAGTGACAAATCCTAATCTCGAAATACGCCAACCCAACATCGACCATTGGAGACACCTGTAGTACTCCTTTATAATCACCCAGTTACGTTGTGACGTTTGGTAGTACCCAAAGTGTTCCTCCGGTAAACGGGAGTTGCATAATCTCATAGTCATAGGAACATGTATAAGTCATGAAGAAAGCAATAGCAACATACTAAACGATCGGGTGCTAAGCTAATGGAATGGGTCATGTCAATCAGATCATTCTACTAATGATGTGACCTCGTTAATAAAATAACAACTCTTTGTTCATGGTTAGGAAACATAACCATCTTTGATTAACGAGCTAGTCAAGTAGAGGCATACTAGTGACACTATGTTTGTCTATGTATTCACACATGTATTATGTTTCCGGTAAATACAATTCTAGCATGAATAATAAACATTTATCATGATTATAAGGAAATAAATAATAACTTTATTATTGCCTCTAGGGCATATTTCCTTCAGTCTCCCACTTGCACTAGAGTCAATAATCTAGATTACACTGTAATGATTCTAACACCCATGGAGCCTTGGTGCTGATCATGTTTTGCTCGTGGAAGAGGCTTAGTCAACGGGTCTGCAACATTCAGATCCGTATGTATCTTGCAAATCTCTATGTCTCCCACCTGGACTAGATCCCGGATGGAGTTGAAGCGTCTCTTGATGTGTTTGGTCCTTTTGTGAAATCTGGATTCCTTTGCTAAGGCAATTGCACCAGTATTGTCACAAAAGATTTTCATTGGACCCGATGCACTAGGTATGACTCCTAGATCGGATATGAACTCCTTCATCCAGACTCCTTCATTTGCTGCTTCCGAAGCAGCTATGTATTCCGCTTCACATGTAGATCCCGCTACGACGCTTTGTTTAGAACTGCACCAACTGACAGCTCCACCGTTTAATGTAAACACGTATCCGGTTTGCGATTTAGAATCGTCCGGATCAGTGTCAAAGCTTGCATCAACGTAACCTTTTACGATGAGCTCTTTGTCACTTCCATATACGAGAAACATATCCTTAGTCCTTTTCAGGTATTTCAGGATGTTCTTGACCGCTGTCCAGTGATCCATTCCTGGATTACTTTGGTACCTCCCTGCTAAACTTATAGCAAGGCACACATCAGGTCTGGTACACAGCATTGCATACATGATAGAGCCTATGGCTGATGCATAGGGAACATCTTTCATATTCTCTCTATCTTCTGCAGTGGTCGGGCATTGAGTCTTACTCAATTTCACACCTTGTAACACAGGCAAGAACCCTTTCTTTGCTTGATCCATTTTGAACTTCTTCAAAATTTTGTCAAGGTATGTGCTTTGTGAAAGCCCAATTAAGCGTCTTGATCTATCTCTATAGATCTTAATGCCTAATATGTAAGCAGCTTCACCGAGGTCTTTCATTGAAAAACTTTTATTCAAGTATCCCTTTATGCTATCCAGAAATTCTATATCATTTCCAATCAGTAATATGTCATCCACATATAATATCAGAAATGCTACAGAGCTCCCACTCACTTTCTTGTAAATACAGGCTTCTCCGAAAGTCTGTATAAAACCAAATGCTTTGATCACACTATCAAAACGTTTATTCCAACTCCGAGAGGCTTGCACCAGTCCATAAATGGATCGCTGGAGCTTGCACACTTTGTTAGCTCTCTTTGGATCGACAAAACCTTCTGGTTGCATCATATACAACTCTTCTTCCAGGAATCCATTCAGGAATGCAGTTTTGACATCCATTTGCCAAATTTCATAATCATAAAATGCGGCAATTTCTAACATGATTCTGACGGACTTAAGCATCGCTACGGGTGAGAAGGTCTCGTCGTAGTCAATTCCTTGAACTTGTCGAAAACCTTTTGCGACAAGTCGAGCTTTGTAGACAGTAACATTACCATCAGCGTCAGTCTTCTTCTTAAAGATCCATTTATTCTCAATTGCTTGCCGATCATCGGGCAAGTCAACCAAAGTCCATACTTTGTTCTCATACATGGATCCCATCTCAGATTTCATGGCTTCAAGCCACTTTGCGGAATCTGGGCTCACCATCGCTTCTTCATAGTTCGTAGGTTCATCATGATCTAGTAGCATAACTTCCAGAACAGGATTTCCGTACCACTCTGGTGCGGATCTTACTCTGGTTGATCTACGTGGTTCAGTAGTATCTTGATCTGAAGTTTCATGATCATTATCATTGGCTTCCTCACTAACCGGTGTAGGTGTCACTGAAACAGTTTTCTGTGATGAGCTACTCTCCAGTAAGGGAGCAGGTACAGTTACCTCGTCAAGTTCTACTTTCCTCCCACTCACTTCTTTCGAGAGAAACTCCTTCTCTAGAAATGATCCATTCTTAGCAACGAATGTTTTGCCTTCGGATCTGTGATAGAAGGTGTACCCAACAGTTTCCTTTGGGTATCCTATGAAGACACATTTCTCCGATTTGGGTTCGAGCTTATCAGGTTGAAGTTTTTTTTACATAAGCATCGCAGCCCCAAACTTTAAGAAACGACAACTTTGGTTTCTTGCCAAACCACAGTTCATAAGGCGTCGTCTCAACGGATTTTGATGGTGCCCTATTTAACGTGAATGCGGCCGTCTCTAAAGCATATCCCCAAAATGATAGCGGTAAATCAGTAAGAGACATCATAGATCGCACCATATCTAGTAAAGTACGATTACGACGTTCGGACACACCATTACGCTGTGGTGTTCCGGGTGGCGTGAGTTGCGAAACTATAACACAATTTTTCAAATGTACACCAAACTCATAACTCAAATATTCTCCTCCACGATCAGATCGTAGAAACTTAATTTTCTTGTTACGATGATTTTCAACTTCACTCTGAAATTCTTTGAACTTTTCAAATGTTTCAGACTTATGTTTCATTAAGTAAATATACCCATATCTGCTTAAATCATCTGTGAAGGTGAGAAAATAATGATATCCGCCACGAGCCTCAATATTCATCGGGCCACATACATCGGTATGTACGATTTCCAACAAATCTGTTGCTCTCTCCATAGTACCGGAGAACGGTGTTTTAGTCATCTTGCCCAAGAGGCACGGTTCGCAAGTACCAAGTGATTCATAATCAAGTAGTTCCAAAAGTCCATCGGTATGGAGTTTCTTCATGCGCTTTATACCGATATGACCTAAACGACAGTGCCACAAATAAGTTGCACTTTCATTATCAACTCTGCATCTTTTGGCTTCAACATTATGAATATGTGTATTACTACTATCGAGATTTAGTAAGAATAGACCACTCTTCAAGGGTGCATGACCATAAAAGATATTACTCATATAAATAGAACAACCATTATTCTCTGATTTAAATGAATAACCGTCTCGCATTAAACAAGATCCAGATATAATGTTCATGCTCAACGCTGGCACCAAATAACAATTATTTAGGTCTAATATTAATCCCGAAGGTAGATGTAGAGGTAGCGTGCCGACTGCGATCACATCGACTTTGGAACCGTTTCCCACGCGCATCGTCACCTCGTCCTTTGCTAGTGCCCGCTTATTCTGTAGTCCCTGTTTCGAGTTGCAAATATTAGCAACAGAACCAGTATCAAATACCCAGGTGCTACTGCGAGCTCTAGTAAGGTACACATCAATAACATGTATATCACATATACCTTTGTTCACCTTGCCATCCTTCTTATCCGCCAAATACTTGGGGCAGTTCCGCTTCCAGTGACCAGTCTGCTTGCAGTAGAAGCACTCAGTTTCAGGCTTAGGTCCAGACTTGGGTTTCTTCTCTTGAGCAGCAACTTGCTTGCCGTTCTTTTTGAAGTTCCCCTTTTTCTTCCCTTTGCCCTTTTTCTTGAAACTAGTGGTCTTGTTAACCATCAACACTTGATGCTCCTTCTTGATTTCTACCTCCGCAGCTTTCAGCATTGCGAAGAGCTCGGGAATAGTCTTGTTCATCCCTTGCATATTATAGTTCATCACGAAGCTCTTGTAGCTTGGTGGCAGTGATTGGAGAATTTTGTCAATGACGCAATCATCCGGAAGATTAACTCCCAATTGAATCAAGTGATTATTATACCCAGACATTTTGAGTATATGCTCACTGACAGAACTGTTCTCCTCCATCTTGCAGCTATAGAACTTATTGGAGACTTCATATCTCTCAATCCGGGCATTTGCTTGAAATATTAACTTCAACTCCTGGAACATCTCATATGCTCCATGACGTTCAAAACGTCGTTGAAGTCCCGATTCTAAGCCGTAAAGCATGGCACACTGAACTATCGAGTAGTCATCAGCTTTGCTCTGCCAGACGTTCATAACATCTGGCGTTGCTCCAGCAGCAGGCCTGGCACCTAGCGGTGCTTCCAGGACGTAATTCTTCTGTGCAGCAATGAGGATAATCCTCAAGTTACGGACCCAGTCCGTGTAATTGCTACCATCATCTTTCAACTTTGCTTTCTCAAGGAACGCATTAAAATTTAACGGAACAACAGCACGAGCCATCTATCTACAATCAACATAAACAAGCAAGATACTATCAGGGACTAAGTTCATGATAAATTTTAAGTTCAATTAATCATATTACAAAAGAACTCCCACTTAGATAGACATCTCTCTAATCCTCTAAGTGATCACGTGATCCAAATCAACTAAACCATAACCGATCATCACGTGAGATGGAGTAGTTTTCAATGGTGAACATCGTTATGTTGATCATATCTACTATATGATTCACGCTCGACCTTTCGGTCTCCGTGTTCCGAGGCCATATCTGCATATGCTAGGCTCGTCAAGTTTAACCTGAGTATTCTGCGTGTGCAAAACTGGCTTGCACCCGTTGTAGATGGACGTAGAGCTTATCACACCCGATCATCACGTGGTGTCTGGGCACGACGAACTTTGGCAACGGTGCATACTCAGGGAGAACACTTCTTGATAATTTAGTGAGAGATCATCTTATAATGCTACCGTCAATCAAAGCAAGATAAGATGCATAAAAAGATAAACATCACATGCAATCAATATAAGTGATATGATATGGCCATCATCATCTCGTGCTTGTGATCTCCATCTCCGAAGCACCGTCATGATCACCATCGTCACCGGCGCGACACCTTGATCTCCATCGTAGCATCGTTGTCGTCTCGCCAATCTTATGCTTCCACGACTATCACTACCGTTTAGTAATAAAGTAAAGCATTACATCGCGATTGCATTGCATACAATAAAGCGACAACCATATGGCTCCTGCCAGTTGCCGATAACTCGGTTACAAAACATGATCATCTCATACAATAAAATTCAGCATCATGCTTTGACCATATCACATCACAACATGCCCTGCAAAAACAAGTTAGACGTCCTCTACTTTGTTGTTGCATGTTTTACGTGGCTGCTACGGGCTTAAGTAAGAACCAATCTCACCTACGCATCAAAAACCACAACGATAGTTTGTCAAATAGACTCCGTTTTAACCTTCGCAAGGACCGGGCGTAGCCATACTTGGTTCAACTAAAGTTGGAGAGGCAGTCGCCCGCAAGCCATCTCTGTGCAAAGCACGTCGAGGGAACCGGTCTCGCGTAAGCGTACGCGTAAGGTTGGTCCGGGTCGTCTCGTCCAACAATACCGCCGAACCAAAATATGACATGCTGGTAGGCAGTATGACTTGTATCGTCCACAACTCACTTGTGTTCTACTCGTGCATATAACATCAACATCATTAACCTGGGCTCTGATACCACTGTTGGGTTTCGTAGTAATTTCAAAAATTTTCCTACGCGCACACAGGATCATGTGATGCATAGCAACGAGAGGAGAGTGTTGTCTACGTACCCTACGCAGACCGACTGCGGAAGCGATGACACGACGTAGAGGAAGTAGTCGTACGTCTTCACGATCCAACCGATCAAGCACCGAAACTACGGCACCTCCGAGTTCGAGCACACGTTCAGCTCGATGACGATCCCCGGACTCCGATCCAGCAAAGTGTCAGGGAAGAGTTCCGTCAGCACGACGGCGTGGTGACGATCTTGATGAACTACAGCAGCAGGGCTTCGCCTAAACTCCGCTACAGTATTATCGAGGAATATGGTGGCAGGGGGCACCGCACACGGCTAAGGAATTGATCACGTGGATCAACTTGTGTCAACTTGTGTGTTTAGAGGTGCCCCTGCCTCCGTATATAAAGGAGGAGAGGAGGGGAGGCTGGCCGGCCAAAGAGGGGAGGCGCAGGAGAGTCCTACTCCCACTGGGAGTAGGATTCCCCCTCCAATCCTAGTCCAACTAGGATTCCTCGGAAGGGAAAAGAGGAGGAGGGGGCCGGCCACCTCTCCTAGTCCTAATAGGACTAGGGGAAGGGGGGGGGCGTGCAGCCCATCTAGGGCAGCCCCTTCTCTTTTCCACTAAGGCCCACTATGGCCCAAATAGCTCCCGGGGGGTTCCGGTAACCTCCCGGTAACCCGGTAAAATCCCGATTTCACCCGGAACACTTCCGATGTCCAAACATAGACTTCCAATATATCAATCTTTATGTCTCGACCATTCCGAGACTCCTCGTCATGTCCGTGATCACATCCGGGACTCCGAACAACCTTCGGTACATCAAAATGCATAAACTCATAATATAACTGTCATCGTAACCTTAAGCGTGCGGACCCTACGGGTTCGAGAACAATGTAGACATGACCGAGACATGTCTCTGGTCAATAACCAATAGCGGGACCTGGATGCCCATATTGGCTCCTACATATTCTACGAAGATCTTTATCGGTCAGACCGCATAACAACATACGTTGTTCCCTTTGTCATCGGTATGTTACTTGCCCGAGATTCGATCGTCGGTATCCAATACCTAGTTCAATCTCGTTACTGGCAAGTCTCTTTACTCGTTCCGTAATACATCATCTCACAACTAACATATTAGTTGTAATGCTTGCAAGGCTTATGTGATGTGTATTACCGAGAGGGCCCAGAGATACCTCTCCGACAATCGGAGTGACAAATCCTAATCTCGAAATACGCCAACCCAACATCGACCATTGGAGACACCTGTAGTACTCCTTTATAATCACCCAGTTACGTTGTGACGTTTGGTAGTACCCAAAGTGTTCCTCCGGTAAACGGGAGTTGCATAATCTCATAGTCATAGGAACATGTATAAGTCATGAAGAAAGCAATAGCAACATACTAAACGATCGGGTGCTAAGCTAATGGAATGGGTCATGTCAATCAGATCATTCTACTAATGATGTGACCTCGTTAATCAAATAACAACTCTTTGTTCATGGTTAGGAAACATAACCATCTTTGATTAACGAGCTAGTCAAGTAGAGGCATACTAGTGACACTATGTTTGTCTATGTATTCACACATGTATTATGTTTCCGGTAAATACAATTCTAGCATGAATAATAAACATTTATCATGATTATAAGGAAATAAATAATAACTTTATTATTGCCTCTAGGGCATATTTCCTTCAACCATACCATCATACTACATCACAATCATTTTAACACAATGTTGACATCCAAGATAAATCATTATCCACTCCTAGCTACTTATGCATGGCATGAAAAAAGTATAATCTCTAATTGTCATTGCAAACATGTTTGATCATAATAGGTTGAATCATGGATACTAGGTTAAACATATTTACAAAAGCAGAACAAGTCAAGTTCATACCCGTTTCTGTCTGCCATGACCAGTTCATCAAATATCGTCATTGTTGCCTTTCACTTGCGCGACCGAACGATATGAAAATAATAATAGTGCAAGAGTGTCGTGGACTAAGCTGGAATCTGCAAACATTTTATTCAAAAGGATAAGACAAGGTAATATGGGCTCTCTGTTAGATCAACAATAATGCATATGAGAGCCACTCAACATTTTCATCGTGGTCTTCTCCTCGGTATGACTCAAAAGAAAGAAAAAGAAATTCAGAGAATCACACCGAAATATTTTTGGAGTTTTTGTTTTTTCTTAAACAAACAAATGAAAGGGGAAAGCACAAACGAGAAAAACTATTTACACGGGAAATCTTTGTGTTTTACTTTTCAGTGCTACAGCAATTTAAACTAAGAAGAAAAAACAAAAAGAAGCAGGAAATATTTTTGGATTTTCTCAAAGTTTTTCAAACACACAAGAAGAAAGCAAGAAAATAAATTTAGCATGGATAATACAATGAAAAAGTGTGGACACTGACAACTGAAATGAAATGTGTGAACATGAATGTAATCTCGGTGGAAATACATACTCCCCTAAGGTTAGGCTTTTGGCCTAACTTGGTTTAGGGCCACTCGAAGAAACCATGGGGTCCTATGTTGAAATGCTGAGGAGCTAGTACCTGAGGATCCCACTGCTGAGGCTCCGCCTGTGCTGCAGCTAGGTTGTTCTGGTAGGCGACGATGTCCTCAGGCAAAATTTTGTATGCGCCCCTGGCAACAGGATCAAACAAAGCAGGTGCAAGCAATGGGATAACATCACAAGTGTTCACACTAAAAACCAGGTTATAATGAATAGGAATATTAGGGTAATCACCAGCAATAAACTGGTGGTGTTCCATAGCCTGACGATCTAAATAAACCTTAGGTAAAGGATAATCATGCTGGCGTATCTGAATGTTAAAGTGAGTCGCCAAGCGAGTAGCGTAAATACCACCATGTATTTTTCCCTTGGATCCATTAATGTGGAGGCGATGTGCCATAGTAGCTCCCTAAGCTATAAGTGTGGTCGCCGTGAAGTGCACGACGTAAAACAACAAAGTCTGGAGCACTGAGTGCACCTACTTTCTCTCTAGCAAGCAAACACTTCACAGTGAAGAAAGCAAAATAATGCATAGCAGGGAAGTGTATGCTAGTGGCAGTGACACTTGACACCCCTCTCTAATCCCCCACAGTCAAAGTGCGGTAAAAACCATCAAATTCCACGGGCATAGGCTCAACTAAACTCCCGTCAGAAGGTATCATGCATATATCACAAAAGTCGGTAAGTGGTATCTGATGGGTTTCAGCATATAAATTAAATTGCACCTCAGGAGGATTATTCCTAGGAAGGAAACGAAAACTTTGCACAAAGGAATTTGTGAGGAGATGATATTGTTCACATTCAGCCGCGATGAAGTCGGTGAGGCCGGCATTAGCAACATATTGTGCAAATTCCTGAAGGATTCCGGCCCCTTCCATGAATGGGTTATGCGGCCATTCGCACGGCCGTACCTCCGCCATTCTCTGGGTATGGAGATCACTGTCAGATGACTCCCCAATGACTCCCTTGGAGTTCTTCTTGGAAACAAACTTCCTAAAGATACTTATCTTTTTCCTATGAACAAAATTCTGAAATTTTTAGTCCACAAATTTTTTTTCAACAAAACTTCACAAGATGTATAGCAACTACTCATAGGGATACATAGAGGCCATAGCAAGCATTCGAACTACTTAGAACTCTTAGAATTCAACATGCAAGCTCATCTACAGCAGCACCAAGAGTAGCTAATTATTCAAAATATAAACCACTAAAGAAAAACTAATTGGATAAACAGCGGAGTCACATACCAAGCAACAATCCCCGAAAACAGTTCCAGAAACAGAGCTTCAAGCAAAGAGATCGAAATCCATGGGTTTGAGAGCAAGAACACGAGAGAGAGAGAGAGAGAGAGAGAGCAATGGTGATTTTTTCTGGAGGTAGGTGTTGATGTGGTATGAAGAGATAAGTGAGGGGGCACATGTGGGGACCACAACCCACCAGGGCACGCCTAGGGGTCCTGTTATGCCCAGGTGGGTTGTGCCCACCTGGTGCACCTCCCTATGATGTTATTTGCACCAAAAATTCTTAAATATTCAGAAAAAATCGCATTAAATTTTCAGGGCATTCTGAGAACTTTTATTTTTATGGTCATTTTTTTATTGTATGGAAAATTCAGAAAACAGATAGAACATAGTATTTTATTTTATTTAACTAATAAAAATAGAAAACAAAAGGTAGGGACATAAGGTAGTGTTCACAAAATTCATTGACTTCATACCTCTCAGAAATGATCCATTAATAAGGTTGATCAAGTCTTATTAACAACCACTTTCGATTAGCATGAAACTGAAGAACTTTCATAAATCACTAAGTTACCTCAATGGGGATATGAATGTCCCCAACAATAAGCATTTCATATTTATTTTTAACAGTGATCGTCGGAGATTTTTCAACAATGTTAATACCATTCACTTGTAATTGTTTCTTCGGAAAGTGCATCGTATGATCATTACCATTGATATGAAAGGTGACCTTGCTTTTATTGCAATCAATAACAGCCCCTGCGGTATTCAAGAAGGGTCTCCCAAGGATAATCGACATGTTGTCGTCCTCGGGCATCTCAAGTATAACAAAGTCATTCAAAATAATAACATTAGCAACAACAACGGGCACATCCGCACAAATACCGATGGGTATTGGCAGTCGATTTGTCAGCCATTTGAAAAGATATTTCATTAGGTGTGAGTTTATTCAAATCAAGTCTTTTATATAAAGATAAAGGCATAACTCTAACACCAGCTCCCAAATCACATAAAGCAGTTTTCACATAATTTCTTTTGATGGAGCAAGGTATAGTTGGTATTCTCGGATCTCCAAGTATTTTAGGTACTCCATCTTTAAAAGTATAATTAGCAAGCATGGTGGAGATTTCAGCTTCCTGTATTTTTCTCATATTGGTGATGATTTATTTCATGTACTTTGCATAAGGAGGCATTTTTAAGATATCAGTCAAGCGAGTATGCAAAAAGACTAGCCTTAGCATTTGAGCAAAGCATTCAAATTCTTCATCATCTTTATTTTTAGTTGACTTAGGTGGAAAGGGCATAAGTTTTTGAACCCATGGTTCTCTTTCCTTACCATGTTTTCTAGCAACAAAGTCTCTTTTATCATATCTTTTACTCTTGGGTTGTGGGTTATCAAGATCAACTGCTGGTTCTATATCAACATCATTGTTTGGTTCTTTATTATTTGTCTGAGTATTTTCATGAACCTCAACATTATCTTTTTCATTATTACAAGGTGAGTGTTCATTACTAGATTGAGTTTCAACATCAGAGATAGAAACTTCATTATCATTATCAGGAGGTTTTTCTACTTCAGGTTCACTAGAGGCATGCAAAGTCCTATCATTTTTTCTTCTTCTTTTTCTTTTTAGAAGGACTAGGTGCATCAGTGTTAATTCTTTGAGAATCTTGTTCAATTCTCTTTGGGTATCCCTCAGGATAAAGTGGTTCCTGAGCCACCTTACCTCCTCTAGTGGCTACTCTAATAGCAAAGTCATTTATATTGTTGTTCATTTCATCTAACAACTCTCTTTGGGATTTACCAACTTGTTCTAACCGAGTTTGAACCATAGAAGCATGCTTCCCTACACCTCTAACATCATTTGAAATTCTAAATAACAAGTCTCGCAAGCGAGCAATCATATCAGAATTGTATTTCAGTTGTTTCATAACATTTGCATTGAAGTGATCTTGTTTTCTAATGTAGTTTTCAAACTCATAAAGACATTGGCTAGGGTGCATATTGTGAGGATTATCATTATCATCGAATTTAACTAGAGAAATTACCTCTACCACCTTAGGTAGTGGCGGTGCATCAAGCCCATGTATTTCTTCAATAGGAGATAAAATTTTAACATCCTCAGCTTTAATACCTTTTTCCTTCATAGATTTCTTTGCCTCTTGCATATCTTCAGGACTGAAATATAAGATACCCCTCTTCTTCGAGGTGGGTTTAAGTGGTGGTTCAGGAAGAATCCAATCATCATAATTTATCAATATGTTATTCAATAATTCTTCAGCTTGTCCAATAGTTCGTTCCCTGAAAACACAACTAGCACAACTATCTAGGAAATCCCTAGAAGCATCGGTTAGTCCATTATAAAATATATCAAGTATTTCATCTCTCTTAAGAGGATGATCAGGCAAAGCATTAAGCAATTGTAGAAGCCTCCCCCAAAGCTCGTGGGAGACTCTCTTCTTCAATTTGCACAAAGTTAAATATCCTATAAGGTGGCTTGTTTCTTATGAGCAGGAACATATTTTTCAGAGAAGTAATAAATCATATCCTGGGGACTACGCACACAACCAGGAGCAACAGTATTGTACCAAGCTTTAGCATCACCCTTTAATGAGAACGGAAATAATTTGAGAATATAATGATAGCAAACTTTCTCATCTTTAGCAAAAAGGATGGCTATATCATTCAACTTAGTAAGATGTGCCACAACAGTTTTAGATTCATAACCCTGGAAAGGATCACATTCAACCAAAGTAATCAACTCTGGGTTGACCGAGAATTCAAAATCCTTATCATCAACAAAAATAGGTGAAGTAAGAAACTGAGGATCACATTTCATTTTAGCATTCAAAGTCCTTTCTTTAGACTTGCATAATAATTTTTCTAGATCATCGATATCCTTACAAGCAAGAATGTCTCTAGTTGTCTCCTCATTCATAAAAAAACCTTCTGGTACCTTAGGCAATTCATATCCAGGAGGGCTAGTTCTGATAGGTGTTTCACGTTCAAGCTCTTCATCAGTTCCAGCATTCGCAAAGCTTTAGTTCTAGCAATTTATTCATTAATAAATTCACCTAGTGGCATAGTATCATTAAGAAAGGTACTAGAATCATCATGAGTAGCATTCATAGTAGAAGTAGCATCATCAATAACTTGCGACATATCAGAATTAATAGCATGTGGTGGTGTTGCAAGTTTACTTATAACAGAAGGTGAATCTAAAGCGGAGCTGGATGGCAGTTCCTTACCCCCCCCCTCGCCTTAGAGGGATAAATCTTAGTCTTAGCATCCTTCAGATTCTTCATAGTGATGATTTTATAATAATCCCAAGTGACTCAACAAATATAGCTATGCTCCCTGGCAACAACGCCAGAAAAAGGTATTGATAACCCACAAGTATAGGGGATCGCAACAGTTTTCGAGGGTAGAGTATTCAACCCAAATTTATAGATTCGACACAAGGGGAGAGCCGAGGAATATTTGCAAGTATTAGCAACTGAGTTGTCAATTCAGTCACACTGGAGATTAATTATCTACAACAAAGTGATCAGTAGCACAGTAATATGATAGATTTGATAGTAGTGGTACCAACAACAGTAACGGTAACAGCGATAGCAATAGTTTTGTAGCAGTGACTATAATGACAGCAACAGTAGTAACTTAGAAAGATGAATATGTAGGAAAATCGTAGGCATTCGATCGGTGATTTGTCGGCTGATATTCATCATATAAAAGTCATAACCTAGGGCGATATGTCACTAGCTCTAGTTCATAAATATAATGTAGGCATGTATTCCGTAAATTGTCATATGTGCTTATGGCATCGCATCTTTTGTCCTACTCTCCCGTGGCAGCGGGGTCCTATTGTAAACTAAGGGATATTAAGGCCTCCTTTTAATAGAGAACCGGAACAAAGCATTAACACATGGTGAATACATGAACTCCTCAAACTACGGTCATCACTGGGAAGTGTCCTGACTATGGCCACTCCGGGGTTGCCGGATCATAACACATAGTAGGTGACTATAACTTGCAAGATCGGATCTAGAACATAGATATAATGGTGATAACATAAACGGTTCAGATCTGAAAGCATGTCACCCGGTCCCAAAGTGTCAAGCATTAAACATAGAAAGTCATAGCAACATCAATCTCAGAACAAGTGGATACTAGGGATCAATCCCTAGCAAAACTAACTCGATTACATGATGAATCTCATCCAATTCCTCACTGACCAGCAAGCCTACGAAGGAATTACTCACTCCCTATGGAGACCATCATGGAATTGGCGATGGAGGAGGGTTGGTGACGATGAAGACCGAAGATTCCCCTCTCCGGAGCCCCAAAAGGACTCCAGATCTGGCCTCCCGATGAAGAACAGGAGGTGACTGCGGCTCCGTATAGCGAAATGCGATAATTCTTCCTTCCTGATTTTTTTTCTGGAAAATAGGATTTTACAGCGTTGGTTTCAGGGTCTGCGGGGCCACCAGGTGGGGACAACCCACCTGGGCATGCCTGGAGGGGGTGGCGCGCCCTGGTAGGCTATGCCCACCTAGGTGCCCCCTCCAGTGGTTCTTGGCTCCAGAAATCCTCTTTTATTGTATAAAAAATCCTCACAAAGTTTGGTTCCAATCCGAGAACTTTTATTTCTGCACAAAAACAACACCATGGTAGTTCTGCTGAAAACAACGTCAGTACGGGTTAGTTTCATTCAAATCATGCAAATTATAGTCCAAAACAAGAGGAAACGCGTTAGGAAAAGTACATATGATGGAGATGTATCACATGCCATGTTTACAACAATTTTATATGGTTTTAGTATGATTTGATTAGAACTAACCCGGACTGACGTTGTTTTTAGCAGAACTACTGTGGTGTCGTTTTTTGTGCAGAAATTAAAGTTCTCGGAATGGGCTAAAAATTTACGGTGATTTTTTATGGACCAAAAGAGAGCCCCGAAGCACAAGAGCTGGACCAGAAGTTTCATGAGGAAGCCACAAGCCTCCTAGGCACGCCTGGGCCCCTTGGGCACCTCCCTAGCTTGTTTCCAACACCAAAAATTCTTAGAAATATAGAAACCTCCAAAAAGAACCCTAGATCGGAAGTTCCGCCACCGCAAGCCTCTGTAGCCATGAAATGTCAATCTAGGCCCTCTCCGGCACCCTGGCGGAGGGGGCCATCATCACCGGAGGCCATGGAGGAGGAAACCGGCGGGGCCATCATGGCCATGGAGGCCAAGGACCATAGGGAGAACCTCTCCTGATCTATTGGGGAGGCCATGGAGGAGGAAGCACAAGGGGAAGATTCTCTCCCCCTCTCTCTCGGTGGCGCCGGGGTTCCACCAGGGGAACCATCGCCGCGGTGATCGTCTTCATCAAACATCACCATCTTCATCACCTTCCTCATCTCTTTTAAGCGGTCCACTCTCCCACACTCCGCTGTAATCCCCTACTTGAACATGGTGCTTTATGCCACATATTATGATCCAATGATTTGTTGCCATCCTATGATGTTTTGAGTAGATATCTTTTGTCTTCTGGGTTGATTGATGATCTAGATTGGTTTGAGTCGTATGTTTTTTTGGTGCTGTCCTATGGTGCCTTTCGTGCCGCGCACACATGAAGTATTCCCGTTGTAGGGTGTTGCAATACTTTCATAATTCACTTATAGTGGGTTTCTAGAGTGACAGAAGTTTAAACCCGAGTAAGGGGGTTGTTGCGTATGGGATAAAGGGGATTTGATACTTTAATGTTATGGTTGGGTTTTACCTTAATGATATTTAGTAGTTGTGGATGCTTGCTAGAGTTCCAATCATAAGTGCATATCATCCAAGTAGAAAAAGTATGTTAGCTTATGCCTCTCCATCATATAAAATTGCAATGATGATTACCGATCTTGTTAACAATTGCCTAGGATAGTTCCGCACACTGATCCATCATTATTCCACACTCGCTATTTATAATATATAGTAATATATTCTAACTTTATGTTAACAACACCTATTTTTATGTTTTAGTTCTCTGATATCATGGAAAGCTATCCTCTTCATAATCACAATGTAACGCCTGGATAATTAAGCTACAGCAAACCTCTCTTAATGAGGCCACGTCATCATGATTTTTGTTGTTAAACTCTCGTTTATTCGAAACCAGTTCAAATTCAAATTTAAAAACGAAAGTGCGTTATATCGGCTATAGGGGGTGAATAGGCAATTTTTACAAATTTGTCACTGAGGAATTTCTGTGTGAGAAAATTCCTAAGTCACGAACAACTAGCAGTGGAATAAGTACTCAGATGCAAGTGTAACAGAGTAGTAACACAATGATCATGATGAAATGAAAACAAGCACAGAGTACAAGAAGTGTATAAATAGGACAAGCAGGCTGAAGACAAAGTGACTGAAGAATTAGGATTGAGGAAATTGAGAAAGTCTTCAGTCAAAGTCTTCAAACAATAACGATCAAGTTCATCAACACATGAATGAGGAAATGAAAGGGTTGAGGAAATAGAACCAGTATCTTGGTGAAGACGATGATTTGGTAGACCAGTTCCAACTGTTATGACAATCGTACGTTTGGTTGGAGGGGCTAGGTATTTAAACCTGAGGGCACACAGTACTCACCGTATTCTCCTTGAGCTAAGGTCACACAGACCTCGCCCAATCACTCGTGGTAAGTCTTTAGGTGACTTCCAAACTTTCACAGACTCGGTCACTCGGCGATCCACAATTTCCTCTTGGATTCTCTAGACCATGACGCCTAACCATGTGGAGGATGCACAGTCCTCAAAGGTAACAAGTGTCGGTTCCACATAGGAACAATCTATTTAGTGATGCTCAATCACTTTGGGTTTCTAGGTGTTTGGGTTTGGGTTTTCCTCACTTGATGATTTTCGATCAAAGTCCTCGGAGGATGGGATGCTCTCAATGACAAGTGTCAGTTTCTCTCGGAGTAGTCAACCAGCTAGTGGTTGTAGGGGGGAGGCTATTTATAGCCCAGGGAGCAGCCTGACATGATAAGACATAAATGCCCTTCAATGATATGACCGTTAGGTGGGTAGATATTTTGGGACAGCTGGCGCGTAGCATAGCAACGGTCAGATATTTGATTATCAAATTCCTTAGGGCTATCATGTTCCTCACTTGTAGGCAATCCGCACTGGCGAATTCCTAACTCCTCAGTCAGAACAAATTCCTCAGAGACCAGAAGATCTTCGTCTCTGTCACTTAAGAAATTGACTGAACTGAATGAGATTTCCAATGGCTTCACTCGAAAGGATAGGGTAGGTGTAGGATCTTGAGATGAGCATCACTTGGAAAGTTTTCCTTAGTTTTGCCTCGACCCCCTTTAACAGTATGGTGTTTCCTATGACTCAAGAAAGAGAAAATGAAACTGTGAAAAAAATGTTGGGGAACGCAGTAATTTAAAAAAAATTCCTATGCACACGCAAGATCTATCATGGTGATGCATAGCAACAAGAGGGGAAGAGTGTTGTCCAAGTACCCTCGTAGACCATAAGCAGAAGCATTCTGACAACGCGGTTGATGTAGTCGTACGTCTTCACGATCCGACCGATCCTAGTACCGAAAGTACGGCACCTCCGCGATCTGCACACGTTTGGCTCGGTGACGTCCCACGAACTCTTGATCCAGCTGAGTGTCGAGGGAGAGTGAGGGAGTCCTGGATTAGGGGGTGTCCGGATAGCCGGACTATATCCTTTGGCCGGACTGTTGGACTATGAAGATACAAGATTGAAGACTTTGTCCCGTGCCCGGAAGGGACTTTCCTTGGCGTGGAAGGCAAGCCTGGCGATACGGATATGTAGATCTCCTACCATTGTAACCGACTCTGTGTAACCCTAGCCCTCTCTAGTGTCTATATAAACTGGAGGGTTTTAGTCCATAGGACGAATAGACAATCATACCATAGGCTAGCTTCTAGGGTTTAGCCTCCTTGATCTCGTGGTACATCTACTCTTGTACTACCCATATCATCAATATTAATCAAGCAGGATGTAGGGTTTTACCTCCATCAAGAGGGCCCGAACCTGGGTAAAACATCATCTCCCCTGTGTCAGGACCCCGACTCGATGTCACATCGATCTAGCCGGTAACACCTCATATCACTTTTCGGCCTCACGCACGGTATCCCCATGGGTGTCGCCTTACCTTTGCCCGGGACCGTTTGCGCCTTTTGGCTCACGTATATGATAGTGTCGCTAGCATCCATATGATAAGGAGCCCGGGCTGACATGACTAGTCGTAAACCCAAAGTGGCACAGACTTACAGGGACAGGCATCCATGACCCAGCTTCGAACGTGTCGGTCATCAGCAAGTGGGTCCGGGCTGTAGTACTGGGCTAGCAGGACTCCGGTAAACCGGGCTGTAGCGGGCTAACAGGACTCCGGTACTCAAAGCGTGACATTTCCCCGAAGGGACAGACACAGGAACGAAGAAGGACACATGCCGGCCAGCCTAAGTGTTCCAGAGCAGTAGCAAGCTACCATGGCTCAGCGGTAACACTAGGAGACATTTCCCGGTAAGAGAGGCTACTAAAGATAAACAACTAGATAGTCAGATCCCACACATACCAAGCATTTCAATCATACACACAATATGCTCGATATGTGCAAATACAACGAAGCATCACAACATGACTCTACGACACAAGTACTTTATTTAAGGCTCAGAGAGCCATACATAACATACACAAAGGTACGGGTCTCACGACCCAACATCCAAGTCATACAGTCATACAAACCAGCAGCGGAAGTAACTTGTCTGAGTACAGACAACTAGTAAAATAAAAGAGGCTTGGAAAGCCTAGCTATACTACATGGTCCTTCACAAGCTCAGGATCACCACCTGGGCCTTTAGCCTACTCGTTGATGTCAACGTCTACATAGAACCCATCAGAAGGGGTTGCAGCGTCTTCTGTAAAAAATGTAAATTATAGCAACATGAGTACAAAGGTACTCAGCAAGACTTACATCAGATCCTACATACATGCATAGTATCAAGAAGGGTTGGTGGAGTTATTGCAGCAAGCCAGCTTTGACTCTTGGCTAGACTATCCTACGATACTTCAATTTGAAATGGTTTTGCGCACACGAGTCCACTACTCACCACTTCAATACACTACCGAGGATCCACCTCCGTCTTCCTACGGAAGAGCCATCCTCGGCACTCACACTTATCTTGAGGCTTTTAGCAGTTTCCATTTACTTGTCTATGAACTGTATAGGCAACCAAGTAGTCCTTTACCGCGGACGCGGCTATTCGAATAGATCATGTTAACCCTGCAGGGGTGTACTTCTTCATACACGCTCTCACCACTTACCGTCGTTTACACGACATGTACTCGGCAACCTTCAAGCGGAAGCCCAACGTGGGTGTCGGCCACGACCTACCTAATCACCTAAGCCTCCAGTCCAGGTTTATCGCCTATCCAGGTTCCATCCGCAGGGAGTCCGGCCGAGGTTTCCCATACGGCCCCGAACGATGTGAACAGGGTTCCCGAGATACCTAACGGGTATTCGGTACACCGTGCCACGTACCTACCGCATCACAGCCCACCCCTACGGTCAGCGCTGTCCACGGCCTCCAGTAGGCTACAAACACCAGAAACTACTTGCAACTCCTGGACGGAGAACTAGGGTGAATAAGAAGCCGAGAGGGTCCATTGGTTTCGGGCCCAATGCATGGTAGTAGCTGATTCTTAAATCACACATACAGATCTCAGTGCTTAAGGTCGGCTTCAATGAAACAACCCACCATGTACTCCTACATGGCCTCTCATCGATACCTTTACCAAATCGTGTTCACCATACCACTCTCATTACCGACATAAACATTTCACTCTAGCCCATCACCCAGATGAACCAGACCTGACACGACTCTAAGCATAGCAGGCATAGCAAGGTAGGAACAACACATACATATGGCTCAATCAACTCCTACACATGCTAGTGGGTTTCATCTAGTTACTGTGGCAATGACAGGTCATGCAGAGGAAATGGGTTCAACTACCGTAGCACACAGCAGTTTGAAACGCGTTGTCTTAATGCAGTAAAAGAGAGCAGGAGCGAGAACATGGGATTGTATCGATATGATCAAATGGTTGGTTGCTTGCCTGATGGTTCGATGCACTGATACGGTTCTTCGTTAGGGTAATCACGGTACTCCTCGGAGGCAGAACCTGTCGCAAAGGACACCGATACACAACCATCACCAAACAATGTGCAACAATATGATGCATGCATGAAACATGGCAATATGAGTGTGTTGGGCTAATGCAACTAAAACCAGAAGGGTTTGAACCAATTTGAATCAAAGATTCAAATTTCAAACTCAAACATGGCCTTTTAAAGTGCTTTTCCTTGTTCTGCTTAAACATCAATTTAACTTGTTTGATCATGCATGAAAATAGTACAGATGGATAGATTGGATTTTTCTGATCATTTTTCATATATAATTTGTCCAAATTGGAGTTACAGAATAAAAGTTATGAATTTTTGAAGTTTAAATAATATTCTGGAATTTCCTGATTTAAATTAAATCCAGAAATATATATATTGCGCCAGCATGACGTCAGCATGACGTCAGTGGTCAACTGTGGCTGGCTGGGGTCAAACCTGACGTGTGGGGGCCACACATCAGTGACAGGGGGGTTTAACAGGGTTAAATTAATCCTAATTAGGGATTAGTGGCGCTGGGGCCCACTGTCAGTGTTAGGGGGGTTAACTAACAGTGATTAGCACTAATCTAACCAACTAGCCGACGGGGCCCACGCGTCAGTGACCCTGGGGGGGTCAAACCCCAGGTCAAACAGGTCAAACCCGCCGGCGACATGACGCCGGCGAGGTCCGCGGCGTACAAGTGCCTCGGGTTTCCTCTGTGGTGCTCCAAACGGCGTGCGGCTAGGTGCGTTGGAAAGCTAGCTCGATGGCGCGTCGGGCGGTGGCCGTGGCTGGGCCTGGGGTGGCCGGAGTCGACGGCGGCGAGCTCGGCTGCGGCCGCCGGGGTTCGGTCGTGCACGGAAACGGGGTTGGAGCTCGAAGGCGAGCGAAGCAAGGCGCTAGGGATGCTCTACGGGGCCTTACGAACTTGTTGGACTCGCCGGGGTGACCAAATGGTCACCAGAGCTGCGTCGACGGCGAGCTCGGCGACGGCGGAGGTTCGGCCGTGGTGGGAATGGGGTTACGGTGCGGGAACGAGGGGGAAAAGAGGGTGAAACGGTGGCGGAGCTCACCGCGGTTGCAGTGGGCGTCGAAGCGGGCTCGGGGACGCGCTGGAGACGGCGAATTCGACGGCGATGATGGTCGGAGCCCGAGGAGGGGAACGGCGACGTGGCGGCGATGCAGGGCTTCCGGAGGGGCTTGGCTTGGTGGGGAGGAAGAGGGAGTCGAGGCGGAGCTCCTGAGCTCAGCGGAGGGGCGAGGGGTGGCCGGTGATGGCTGCTATGGCGAACGGCGGCGATGGTGGTGTTCGGCCGTGAGAGAGGGAGCGAGGGAGAGGAGGGAGGAGCCGAGGGAGAGTGTGAGAGATCAGGGGGGGAGGCGTGGCGTCGTCCAGGGCATCGAGACGAGGAGGGGAGGGCAGGCAGGCAGGCGAGCAGGTGGCGTGGCGCGGTGGCGCGCGCGCGCGCCGGCCACACTCCCCTCCCTCTGTCGAGGACGAAGACGACAGAGGAGGGAGGCGGGCTGGGCCGGCCAGCTGGCTGGGCTGCACAACGTCTTTTAATTATTTTCTATTTTCTAATTTCTGACATTTGTTTTGATTTAAATAAAATATTAAATCATTTTATTTCCTTATGCCAATTTTTGCAGGAGCTAGATATATTATTCCAGAGCTCCTTTATAATTAGCATAATATTTGGACATATATTAATATATATAAATAATATATTTCCAATGCAAATATTTATGCATTAATTCCAAATGCCCAAAATAAATACCTATGAGCTCTTGAAAATATTGGTTTGATTTTTATCTCTGTCCAATATTTTCAGAGAGCAACATGAGCATTTTCTTGGACCCTTTTGGAGAAATTTTTATTTGGGTCATTTTCAAAAATGATTCTGAGGGTTTCACAAATCCCCATTTCAAAATTAAATGGAAATTTAAACATGATGCACACACTCTAATGCATGACTAGCTAGGGTGTGACAACTCACCCCCACTCAAAAGAATCTCGTCCCGAGATTTGGGTTCCTCCGGGAAGAAGGCGGGATATTCAAGTCGAAGACGATCCTCCCTTTCCCAAGTTGCTTCATCCTCAGAATGGTGCGACCATTGAACTTTGAGAAACTTGATATTATGACGTCGGGTGGTACGTTTGGCTTGATCGAGGATACGACTGGGGTACTCTCGATATGTAAGATTATCTTGGAGATCAAGCGTTTCGTGGTCCACTTCACGGATAGGATCCGAGAAGCAACGCCTGAGTTGAGAAACGTGGAAGACATCGTGGACTCTGGAGAGGTGCGGAGGTAGTTCCAACTGGTAGGCAACTTCTCCTCATTTGGCGAGAATGCGAAAAGGTCCAATGTATCGAGGAGCCAATTTGCCTTTGATACCGAAACGATGGGTTCCCTTCAGAGGGGTGACCCGAAGATAAGCCTTCTCGTCAACCTCGAAAGTCATAGCCTTATGTTTTCGGTCATATAGACTCTTTTGACGAGATTGGGCTGTTTTCAACTTTTCACGAACGATACGAACTTGTTCTTCTGCTTCCTGAATCATATCCGGGCCAAAGAATTGTCTTTCCCCGGTCTCTGACCAGTTAAGGGGTGTTCGACACCGTCGTCCATAGAGAACTTCAAAAGGGGCTTTACCCAAGCTAGATTGATAGCTGTTGTTGTAAGCGAATTCGGCAAATGGAAGGCACTTCTCCCAGTCCATTCCGAATGAGATAACAGAGGCTCGAAGCATGTCTTCTAGAATCTGATTGACGCGTTCCACTTGACCACTCGACTGAGGGTGGAAAGCGGTGCTAAAGAGAGACGGGTTCCCATAGCATTTTGGAAGCTTTCCCAAAATCGAGAGGTGAAAAGACTTCCTCGATCCGAGTTAATTTCCAAAGGAACACCATGGAGGGACACTATTCGGGAGATGTATAAGTCTGCCAGCTGGCTAGCGGTTATACTCTCACGAACAGGTAAGAAATGGGCTACTTTGGAAAGACGATCGACCACGACGAAAATAGCATTATTCCCTCTCTTGGTCCTGGGAAAACCGGTAATGAAATCCATACCAATTTTATCCCATTTCCATTCAGGAATAGCTAAGGGTTGAAGGGTGCCAGCAGGCCGTTGATGCTCTGCTTTTACACGACGATAGACGTCGCAATTAGCAATATACTGAGCAATTTCTCTCTTCATCCTAGTCCACCAGAACCTCTGGCGTAGGTCCTGATACATCTTAGTACTACCGGGATGAATGGTGAGAGGAGATTCGTGAGCTTCCTTAAGGATCAATCGCCTCAGGTTTCGCACTTTGGGAACCACTAGTCGATCCCCGAAGTATACGACCCCTTGATCATTAATGGAGAAACAATTCGCAACTCCTTTCTGGATGTTTCCCTTGATGCGGGAAATTCCCGGATCTACCTTCTGTGCTTTGATAATCTGATCCGTAAGGGTAGGTTTTGCCACCAAGGTGGAAAGAAAACCTTGAGGTACAATGTGAAGGTTAAGCTTCCGAAATTCCTCATGGAGAAGCGGTTGACTTTGTTGTAACATCAGGTTGTTACAATAAGATTTACGACTTAGTGCATCAGCCATGACGTTGGCTTTCCCTGGGGTGTAGGTTATTCCTAAGTCGAAGTCTGTGATCAACTCAACCCAACGTCTTTGCCTGAGATTCAGATCCGGTTGGGTGAAAATGTACTTCAGACTTTGGTGATCAGTGAATATTTCGCAACGGTTACCGAGGAGGTAATGTCGCCAGGTCTTAAGTGCATAGACTACGGCTGCAAGCTCTAGATCATGAGTAGGATAATTCTCCTCATGTGGGTGCAATTGCCGTGAAGCGTAGGCAATTACGTGTCGATCTTGCATGAGAATGCAACCTAGTCCTTGTCGCGAGGCGTCGCAGTAGATAACAAAGTCCTTGGAGAAGTCTGGCGGTACCAGTACGGGAGCAGAGGTCAGGCGTCTTTTCAGTTCCTGAAAGCTGTGCTCACATTGTGGAGTCCATTCGAACTTCTTATCTTTCTTGAGGAGTTCGGTTAGAGGTTTAGCAACCTTGGAGAAGTTCTCGACAAAGCGACGACAATAGCTCGCTAAGCCTAGAAAACTCCGAACTTGCTTGACCGATTCAGGTGGAGTCCAATTAAGGACGGCTTGAACTCGCTCAGGGTTAACAGCAATACCTTTACCAGATATTACATGACCCAGATAGGTCACTTCTGACAACCAGAATTCACATTTAGAAAATTTGGCATAAAGGCGATGCTCTCGAAGTTTCTTCAACACTAGCCTTAGATGTTCGGCATGTTCTTCCTCGTTCTTGGAGTAGATGAGTATATCATCGAGATAAACTACGACGAATTTATCCAAATACTCCATGAAGATTGAGTTCATTAACCGAGAAAAGGTGGCTGGAGCGTTGGTTAAGCCGAAGGACATGACGGTGTACTCGTATTGGCCATAACGAGTAACAAAGGCCGTTTTAGGAATGTCCCCGTTTCTGATTTTGATTTGATGGTAGCCCAACCTCAAATCCATCTTGGAGAAGACTGAGGATCCAGCGAGCTGATCATACAGGTCGTTGATCCTGGGAAGCGGATATTTGTTCTTGATTGTGACCAAATTGACAGGTCGGTAATCTACAACCATCCGGTCCGTACCATCCTTCTTCTTGACGAATAGGACGGGGCAAGCCCACGGAGATGAACTAGGTCGGATGAAACCCTTTTTCAAGGACTCATCGAGTTGTTTCTTAAGCTCGGCTAGTTCTAGGGGTGCCATCTTATAAGGTCTTCTAGCAATCGGAACGGTTCCTGGAATGAGGTCTATTACGAACTCAACATCCCTGTCAGGTGGAACACCTGGCAATTCCTCTGGAAAGACATCCGAGAAGTCACGGACTACCGGAATGTCCTCAAGGTCTGGTAAAGGGCTGGCGTTAAGAGAATATAATTGTCGCTTGGCTATTCGGGTTCAAGACATTGACTATCTTCCCCGAAGGATGGGTGAGTTGAACAGTCCTAGAGAAGCAATCAATTTGGGCATGATGAGCTGACATCCAGTCCATACCCAAAATGATATTAATATCTGAAGATTTAAGGGCTATCAAAGACGCGAGGAAAACAAGTTTGTCGACTTGGATTTCATTTCCATGGCTTACTCTAGAAGTTTGCCATTTGGATCCTGGAGTTTGAATTACCATAGAGGTTGGCATATCACCGAATGCGATGTTATGCAAACGAGCATAATTTTCGGATATAAAAGAATGAGAGGCTCCTGTATCGAAAAGAACAGATGCCAGGTGGCAATTAACAAGAAGCGTACCGAGAACGACGTTGGGATCCTCTTGAGCTTCTTCGGCGGAGATACAGTTGACATGGCCACGTGAAGCGGTGACCGGCTTGGCGTGGAATATTTTTCCTGTCGGCTTGCCACGGCCAACAGCTTTAGCAGACTGGTTGGGGTTGGTCTGGGGACACTCACGCATATAGTGACCAGATTCCCCACACTTGAAACAAGTCACGGAACTGGTACGTGGAGGAGCATTGTTGGTTGGACCCCCATAGGGCTTGGCCGGTGCAGACTGTTGAACAGGGCGAGGCGCCTGGAAAGATGGCCTCGGTGTGAACCTGGGTGGCAGGGCGGTGTTGGGCACCCACACGCGGCGCTTCTGAGGACCAGCACCGGATGAGGAACCCATGTCACGGCCATGCTTGCGTGTTGCGTCATAGTCAGTCTGACCAGTTTCAGCACTGATGGCTTTGTTGACAAGTTTCTGAAAAGATGTGCACTCATGCAGACGGAGGTCGCGGCGAAGCTCAGGACTAAGGCCCTTACGGAACCTTGCTTGCTTCTTCGCATCAGTAGAAACTTCCTCAGTTGCATATCGTGCGAGGTTACCAAACTCCCTGCTGTAAACATCCACAGAGAGTCGGCCTTGGGTGAAATTACAGAATTCCTCACGTTTACGGTCCATGAGACCCTCCGGAATGTGATGTTCACGGAAAGCCTCGCTGAATTCAGCCCAAGTAGTGACATGGCCCGCTGGGCGCATAGCTCCATAATTCTCCCACCATAGACTGGCGGGGCCTTCAAGATGATATGCAGCAAAGGTGACCTTGTCAGCCTCCGCTACCAGCGCGGAACGCAGTTTGTGAGAGATACTGCGAAGCCAGTCATCAGCGTCGAGAGGCTCGACGGAGTGGTGGAACGTGGGTGGATGTAATTTGATAAAATCACTGAGTGACACCACGTTAGTCCTCTGATGGTGTGCTGTGTTCTGTTCAATACGCTCCAACAAACGGTTGGTCTCCCGCTTGTTTCTCTCAGCTTCCATCATAACCTCGGCTAGGGAAGGAGGATGAGGCAGATTTGCATCCCTGACTTCACTGCCTTCGGCCTGCTCTTGAGGAGCAGGGTTAGTGCGCGTGTTGACCATCCTAGGTAAACAAGACAATGATTTAGTCAGGATGATAAAATTCCGACATAGGATATAAAATGTAAGGAATAACTCGAAATGCAAGATGATCATCCGTATGACATGGTAAATACAGAAACTGCTTCTTTATTCCATCGTCATACACACCATACAGGGTTTAGTACAAGACCAAACAAAGTACTATTACGGTGAAAAGAGGATTACATCTCATCGGAGGCATTCCCAAGCTCCTATACATTATTTTTCTACACCTCCGGAAAGAGTACAAACTAGGTCATATCCCACGAGTCACGCGGGACGATAGACGACACAGCTAGTGCGAACTAGTGATACTACCACTAACTCAGACCGATCCGTAGTAGTCCTCGTAGAAGTCACCTCCATAGCCTGGAAGCTCAACATGATCATCCGGAAACAGACGATCTCGCGGAGCTTGTGGACCATAGGGGCTAGGATGAGGCCTTGGACCAACAGACGGTGGCCTGCGGGGACCGCGAGGTGGGGTGATGCCTCCTACATCACGCCAACCCATCACGTCTGGCAGAGCAGATCTCACAGGATAGAGATCGCGCATATCTGAAAATCCAGCTTGCACCGCCGGTGCGAACCGAGTCAAAGTGGCCCAGTGGTCAGCACGGGTATTGAAGAGCTCTAACCTCAAGGCCCGATTTTCACGGTCCTTATCCTCGAGCATCTCAGCAGTGGTGCGAGTCCGTGAATCCTCCTGAGTGGGGTCAGCATAGATAGCCTGGAGATACCCTTGTGCTCCCGGAAGTGATCCTGGCATATACCGGAAATCAGAGTCCCGAAATAGACCAGATCTGACTCGCATAATGGTCATCATAGAGTAGGCGGCGTCCTGCACAGCCATCTCAATAGTAACCCCGAGTCCATAGGAGCAGTGAAGAGGCTCGGTGGATCCAGGATAAGATGGAAATATCCTGACAGTGCAGAGATACTGGCTTTGATTGAAGTCCCGAAATTGCTCTTCGACCGTGTACTCAGGATACCAGCGGTATCCAGCCTCAGTCATTACCCTGACCAACTTGGCAGTATGGCCGGGTACATCTAGGCATCGAGTCAGGCGAACCACTTGATTGAGGTCGCGAGTGGCCATCTGAAAGCACAATCATAATGCAAAGGCATTAGAATTTCTAGCAAAATTTCGGCAGCATAACAGCTGTAAATGCTCAAGAAGGATTTTGAGACATTTGACAAAGGATTACATACACACTCAACATCATCATATCAAAGTTCTGAGACCATCCTAGCAACATAATGTGGTAAAAGAACTGAACTAGGCTTGTATCCATCATACCTATAAGGTACTACTGATTAGTAACACGTGATCCTGATAGAGAGAACAGATCCTAATTCCTTAACCCCCGGTGGAAGAATGGACTGACTCAGATCAGAATGTCATAAGATAAAGGAGTAAAAAGAGCCTTACGTTCCATCCCACAAACAATTCCCCTACATATAACTAAAGAATTTCTAGACTCAACATCGACCAGTTTGGCTTGGAGAACCTACAGGCAGTCCGGCTCTGATGCCAACGCTGTCAGGACCCCGACTCGATGTCACATCGATCTAGCCGGTAACACCTCATATCACTTTGCGGCCTCACGCACGGTATCCCCACGGGTGTCGCCTTACCTTTGCCCGGGACCGTTTGCGCCTTTTGGCTCACGTATATGATAGTGTCGCTAGCATCCATATGATAAGGAGCCCGGGCTGACATGACTAGTCGTAAACCCAAAGTGGCACAGACTTACAGGGACAGGCATCCATGACCCAGCTTCGAACGTGTCGGTCATCAGCAAGTGGGTCCGGGCTGTAGCACTGGGCTAGCAGGACTCCGGTAAACCGGGCTGTAGCGGGCTAACAGGACTCCGGTACTCAAAGCGTGACATTTCCCCGAAGGGACAGACACAGGAACGAAGAAGGACACATGCCGGCCAGCCTAAGTGTTCCAGAGCAGTAGCAAGCTACCATGGCTCAGCGGTAACACTAGGAGACATTTCCCGGTAAGAGAGGCTACTAAAGATAAACAACTAGATAGTCAGATCCCACACATACCAAGCATTTCAATCATACACACAATATGCTCGATATGTGCAAATACAACGAAGCATCACAACATGACTCTACGACACAAGTACTTTATTTAAGGCTCAGGGAGCCATACATAACATACACAAAGGTACGGGTCTCACGACCCAACATACAAGTCATACAGTCATACAAACCAGCAGCGGAAGTAACTTGTCTGAGTACAGACAACTAGTAAAATAAAAGAGGCTTGGAAAGCCTAGCTATACTACGTGGTCCTTCACAAGCTCAGGGTCACCACCTGGGTCCTTTAGCCTACTCGTTGATGTCAACGTCTACATAGAACCCATCAGAAGGGGTTGCAGCGTCTTCTGTAAAAATGTAAATTATAGCAACATGAGTACAAAGGTACTCAGCAAGACTTACATCAGATCCTACATACATGCATATTATCAAGAAGGGTTGGTGGAGTTATTGCAGCAAGCCAGCTTTGACTCTTGGCTAGACTATCCTACGATACTTCCAACTTGAAATGGTTTTGCGCACACGAGTCCACTACTCACCACTTCAATACACTACCGAGGATCCACCTCCGTCTTCCTACGGAAGAGCCATCCTCGGCACTCACACTTATCTTGAGGCTTTTAGCAGTTTCCATTTACTTGTCTATGAACTGTATAGGCAACCAAGTAGTCCTTTACCGCGGACGCGGCTATTCGAATAGATCATGTTAACCCTGCAGGGGTGTACTTCTTCATACACGCTCTCACCACTTACCGTCGTTTACACGACATGTACTCGGCAACCTTCAAGCGGAAGCCCAACGTGGGTGTCGGCCACGACCTACCTAATCACCTAAGCCTCCAGTCCAGGTTTATCGCCTATCCAGGTTCCATCCGCAGGGAGTCCGGCCGAGGTTTCCCATACGGCCCCGAACGATGTGAACAGGGTTCCCGAGATACCTAACGGGTATTCGGTACACCGTGCCACGTACCTACCGCATCACAGCCCACCCCTACGGTCAGCGCTGTCCACGGCCTCCAGTAGGCTACAAACACCAGAAACTACTTGCAACTCCTGGACGGAGAACTAGGGTGAATAAGAAGCCGAGAGGGTCCATTGGTTTCGGGCCCAATGCATGGTAGTAGCTGATTCTTAAATCACACATACAGATCTCAGTGCTTAAGGTCGGCTTCAATGAAACAACCCACCATGTACTCCTACATGGCCTCTCATCGATACCTTTACCAAATCGTGTTCACCACACCACTCTCATTACCGACATAATCATTTCACTCTAGCCCATCACCCAGATGAACCAGACCTGACACGACTCTAAGCATAGCAGGCATAGCAAGGTAGGAACAACACATACATATGGCTCAATCAACTCCTACACATGCTAGTGGGTTTCATCTAGTTACTGTGGCAATGACAGGTCATGCAGAGGAAATGGGTTCAACTACCGTAGCACACAGCAGTTTGAAACGCGTTGTCTTAATGCAGTAAAAGAGAGCAGGAGCGAGAACATGGGATTGTATCGATATGATCAAATGGTTGGTTGCTTGCCTGATGGTTCGATGCACTGATACGGTTCTTCGTTAGGGTAATCACGGTACTCCTCGGAGGCAGAACCTGTCGCAAAGGACACCGATACACAACCATCACCAAACAATGTGCAACAATATGATGCATGCATGAAACATGGCAATATGAGTGTGTTGGGCTAATGCAACTAAAACCAGAAGGGTTTGAACCAATTTGAATCAAAGATTCAAATTTCAAACTCAAACATGGCCTTTTAAGTGCTTTTCCTTGTTCTGCATTAAACATCAATTTAACTTGTTTGATCATGCATGAAAATAGTACAGATGGATAGATTGGATTTTTCTGATCATTTTTCATATATAATTTGTCCAATTTGGAGTTACAGAATAAAAGTTATGAATTTTTGAAGTTTAAATAATATTCTGGAATTTCCTGATTTAAATTAAATCCAGAAATATATATATTGCGCCAGCATGACGTCAGCATGACGTCAGTGGTCAACTGCGGCTGGCTGGGGTCAAACCTGACGTGTGGGGGCCACACGTCAGTGACAGGGGGGTTTAACAGGGTTAAATTAATCCTAATTATGGATTAGTGGCGCTGGGGCCCACTGTCAGTGTCAGGGGGGGTTAACTAACAGTGATTAGCGCTAATCTAACCAACTAGCCGACGGGGCCCACGCGTCAGTGACCCTGGGGGGGTCAAACCCCAGGTCAAACAGGTCAAACCCGCCGGCGACATGACGCCGGCGAGGTCCGCGGCGTACAAGTGCCTCGGGTTTCCTCTGTGGTGCTCCAAACGGCGTGCGGCTAGGTGCGTTGGAAAGCTAGCTCGATGGCGCGTCGGGCGGTGGCCGTGGCTGGGCCTGGGGTGGCCGGAGTCGACGGCGGCGAGCTCGGCTGCGGCCGCCGGGGTTCGGTCGTGCACGGAAACGGGGTTGGAGCTCGAAGGCGAGCGAAGCAAGGCGCTAGGGATGCTCTACGGGGCCTTACGAACTTGTTGGACTCGCCGGGGTGACCAAATGGTCACCGGAGCTGCGTCGACGGCGAGCTCGGCGACGGCGGAGGTTCGGCCGTGGTGGGAATGGGGTTACGGTGCAGGAACGAGGGGGAAAAGAGGGGGAAATGGTGGCGGAGCTCACCGCGGTTGCAGTGGGCGTCGAAGCGGGCTCGGGGACGCGCTGGAGACGGCGAATTCGACGGCGATGATGGTCGGAGCCCGAGGAGGGGAACGGCGACGTGGCGGCGATGCAGGGCTTCCGGAGGGGCTTGGCTTGGTGGGGAGGAAGAGGGAGTCGAGGCGGAGCTCCTGAGCTCAGCGGAGGGGCGAGGGGTGGCCGGTGATGGCTGCTATGGCGAACGGCGGCGATGGTGGTGTTCGGCCGTGAGAGAGGGAGCGAGGGAGAGGAGGGAGGAACCGAGGGAGAGTGTGAGAGAGCAGGGGGGAGGCGTGGCGTCGTCCAGGGCATCGAGACGAGGAGGGGAGGGCAGGCAGGCAGGCGAGCAGGTGGCGTGGCGCGGTGGCGCGCGCGCGCGCCGGCCACACTCCCCTCCCTCTGTCGAGGACGAAGACGACAAAGGAGGGAGGCGGGCTGGGCCGCCTGCTGGCTGGGCCGGCCAGCTGGCTGGGCTGCACAGGGAGGAGCCCAGGTAAGCTTCTCCCTTTTAATTATTTTCTGTTTTCTAATTTCTGACATTTGTTTTGATTTAAATAAAATATTAAATCATTTTATTTCCTTATGCCAATTTTTGCAGGAGCTAGATATATTATTCCAGAGCTCCTTTATAATTGGCATAATATTTGGACATATATTAATATATATAAATAATATATTTCCAATGCAAATATTTATGCATTAATTCCAAATGCCCAAAATAAATACCTATGAGCTCTTGAAAATATTGGTTTGATTTTTATCTCTGTCCAATATTTTCAGAGAGCAACATGAGCATTTTCTTGGACCCTTTTGGAGAAATTTTTATTTGGGTCATTTTCAAAAATGATTCTGAGGGTTTCACAAATCCCCATTTCAAAATTAAATGGAAATTTAAACATGATGCACACACTCTAATGCATGACTAGCTAGGGTGTGACACCCTGCCTCCTGTTACCATCCGCCTAGACGCACAGTTCGGGACCCCCTACCCGAGATCCGCTGGTTTTGACACCCACATTGATGCTTTCATTGAGAGTTCCTCTGTGTCGTCACTTTTAGGCCCGATGGCTCCTCCGATCATCAACGATGATGCGATCCAGGGTGAGACTTTTCTCCCCGGACAGATCTTCGTATTTGGCGGCTTTGCATTGCGGGCCAATTCGCCTGGCCATCTGGAGCAGATCGAAAGCTACGCCCCTGGCCGTCAGGTCAGATTTGGAAATTTAAACTACACAGCGGACGACCGCGGAGACTTGATCTTCGACGGATCTGAGCCGCAGCCGAGCACGCCACATTGTCCCGGTGGGCATGATCTAGCTCTGCTGCCGAACAGTGCCCCGGAGGCCGCACCTGTGTCCGCTCCGACCCTTGGCTCAGAGCCGACCACACCAATCGAGGATGGGTGGTTAGACACCGCCTCGGGGGCTGCAATCTCTACGGCGATCAAGCCGAACACCAGCCTTGTCCTCTGCGAAGCCCGTGACTCCAAGATGCCGAACTCCCCTCAGGACTCCGAGCCCTCCGCGCCCCTACCTATCAAATCCGATTGGGCGCTGATCATGGAATTCACTCAGGTCTCTCTCTTGGTCAGGAGAGTCCTGGCCGGACTATGACCAGCAGGATTGGGATGTGGACGACGAAGAAATTCGATGCCCACCCACCACCCACTTCATAGCCACTGTCGATAATTTAAATGACGTGCTCAACTTCGACTCCGAAGACATCGACGGTATGGACGACGATGTAGGAGATGAACATGAACCAACGGCTACAAGGCACTGGACAGCCACCTCATCTCATGATGTATACATGGTGGACACACCCAAAGGAAGCGACGACAAGGAACACAGGAATGCAACAAGGGATCGTTCACTGGAAAAGCAATCAAAGCGGCGACGTAAGCACCGCTCCAAGCCCCGCCTCGACATAGACAACAGCCATACAGACCCAGCCATAGAGCAGGACGAGCCGGCGGACGATGAACATGCCTTCGAGCAACCGTCCGAACAGGGCAACTTGTATAAACAAACCGAACACCCCGTCCCCAGCGAAAACAACAGTCCGGACGACCTTACGCCGGATAGGCTCATGGAGCAGAAGAACCTCCACAAAAGGCTCGTCGCCACTGCGTGTAGCCTGAAAAAGCAGAAGCGGAAGCTCAAAACTGCGAAAGATGCACTCAGAATTAGATGGAGCAAAGTACGCAACACCGCAGACAAATATGGTGGCAGTCGCCGCACAAAAAGCTATCCAAAGCAAAAGCTACTACCTGAATTTGACAAGGAGGCCTTAGAGCCCCCGCAGTAAAAAAATAGGAAAACCACCCGGTCAGATAGACGACCGCATGGCCAGCATGGAGGGGCAAGCGGCGCCGCACACAAGCCGACACGTGATCCACCAAAGGATCCGCATCAAAAAGATGGCCCAGCCAGATCTATCTCCGGGCCAAGAAAGAAAGCTCTAGTAAGCAATACAACACAACAAATATCTGAACATCACGGCACACCCAAATACAGGGGTACCACACACCCCCTATGTCTCACCGATGAGGTGCTGGACCATGAATTTCCAGCGGGATTCAAGCCCGTAAACATAGAGGCCTACGACGGAACAACAGACCCTGGGGTCTGGATCGAGGATTATATCCTCCACATACACATGGCCAGAGGAGATGACCTCCACGCCATAAAATACTTACCCCTCAAGCTTAAAGGGCCAGCCCGGCATTGGCTCAAAAGCCTTCCTGAAAACACCATTGGAAGTTGGGAAGAGCTTGAGGATTCTTTCCGGGCAAATTTTCAAGGGACCTTTGTCCGCCCTCCGGATGCAGACGATCTCAGTCACATAACTCAACAGCCCGGAGAGTCAGCCCGGAAATTCTGGAACAAATTTCTCACTAAAAAGAATCAGATAGTCGACTGTCCGGACGCCGAAGCCCTAGCAGCTTTTAAGCATAACGTTCGAGACGAATGGCTCGCCAGACACCTCGGCCAAGAAAAGCCAAGAACAATGGCCGCATTAACAAGCCTCATGACCCGCTTTTGCGCAGGAGAGGATAGCTGGTTGGCAAGATGTAGCACCAGCGACCCAAGTACATCTGAAGTTAGGGATGGAAACGGAAAACCCCGACGCAGCAAGGTCCAACGCCGGAATAAGGGAAACAACCGAAAGAGCACGGCGGTCAACGCCGGATTCAAAAGCTCGCAGCAGAATCAGAGAAAGCCGCCCCTCAAGGATAACAGGGACGAGCTATCCAACTTAAACAGAATCTTGGACAAGATATGTCAAATACACAGTACTCCCGGGAAGCCTGCGAACCATACCCACATAGATTGTTGGGTTTTCAAGCAATCCGGAAAACTCAACGCCGAACACAAGGGGCTCGACACACCAAGTGAGGACGACGACGAACCCTAGAAGCAGAGCACCGGGAAACAAAAGGATTTCCCACAAGAAGTCAAAACAGTAAACTTACTTCACGTGACAAACGGAATGGCGCCAACAAAGATACGCGCCATACGGCCTATCCCAAAGGAGTCTCGCCAATGGTTGTTAAAACCGATCACCTTCGACCATCACGATTACTCTAGAAGTATCCGGAACGCAGGCTGGACTGCCTTGGTATTAGATCCAATAATCTGCGGACTCCACTTTACAAATGTCCTGATGGACGGCGATAGTGGTCTAAACCTGTTATACCAGGACACAATCCGCAACATGGGGATAGACCCAACAAAAATTCGCCATAGCAAAACCTCCTTTCAAGGGGTAACGCCAGGCCTGGATGCACGTTGCATGGGTTCTCTCCGGCTAGAAGTTATGTTCGGCTCCCCCGATAACTTCCGTCGTGAACAGCTAACTTTCCACATCGCCCCATTCTCAAGTAGCTATCAAGCGCTGCTGGGATGCGAAGCTTTCGCCCGCTTTAACGCAATACCGCATTATGCATCTCTTATGCTTAAGATGCTCGGTCCACGAGGCATCATCTCATTAAAGGGAAAACATTGAGTATTCCTCCCGCGCGGAAGACAGTGCGGCTGCCTTGACAGCCCCACAATAAAGCGGCTTCACCAGCTAAAGCACCTAAACAGGTCGTCAAGACCACGGACACGGCTAGATGAGTCCGGCATAAACATACAATTGATAAAGGCTTAATAGCCGTATGCCCCTGTAATAGGGGCTCCACGCATGTAAAAACAAGAGACAATAAAGCTCAATTTTACCCATTTCGATTTATACTTCGTTTATTTAGTATAACTCATGTTCGGCACGATCTTTCCTAAACTAAGTTCCTCTCTTTTACAGATGAACACCATGCTACGCCCGTCCAGGATATGGCACAATGGAGACACAGGCGCAGACGTGCAGCAGGGACCCGTTCCAAGGATTCTTTTCAGATTAAGACCCTGCGTAAACCTTTTTTTACTGTCTCTTGTTGATACACATCCCCTGGTTTCTTGGTATAACCAAGGAGGAGGCTGGCGTTTTGGCATGTGGCCACGTCAGAGTTTTGCGCGTACCTGGACACTAGGGGCTTATTACCAAGGGCGTTATCCCGCCCGTCCTCATAAAGACCGAATACCTTAGGGAGTGTTCGGTGTCGCGAGTTTGGCCTTATATGTATCAGCTCTGAATCATGTCTTTGGTCAAATGTTGGGTTTGCCCGGCTCCTGTGTTTTGCTACCTTACGTTCCACTCTATCGGCTAAGGCGGCACCAGGAGAACTACTGTGATTGTGCCCCGGTTTGGCCAGGCGAGCTCCTCAGTGGAGAAAGCCGAAAACTGATTGTCATGATTTAGCGTGAGACTGGTCAACCACTCGGTGACTTACCGGAATCTTTAGGATTCCTCCGCATTAACGAAGGGCCGCTTCCCGGCCAGGCACATACATGCCCGAGTTCGGGCGAGCGCAGGCGCCACCAGGGGCTATATAAGTAGCCTCACTGTTAAACTCCTATGGCTAAGTGAAAGTGATAAAGCGTCATAGTCCGATTGCCTTGTTCGCTGCGCTATCACCTCCTTTGTAGGACCAAGACGTTGGATCAAGTGTGAAAATGCGCCTTCTGCGAACACCCCCGCATTATGTGCGTGGGGGCTGAAGCCGATGACTGCCATCTTTCAGATTATATATACATATGTTAAACGGCCGCACAAGAGGTATTATAATACTTGCAGGCACAAGTATAAAAAGCTTCTACAATTTATCAAAATATTGTTTTACAATGATATATGCTATTCGAATATAGTATCCTTCGAGCACTGCGTCTCTATTAAACGAGCGCCTTGCAGAACTTCCTGAATATAGTGCTCGGCAGGTACTCGGCTTCCATCCGAGTCTGGGGATGCAACAGCGGTGGCCTCCATTTCAGCCATGTTTGTCATCACACGGGCAAGAGCCATCCACGCACCCTCTATGCACACTGACCTCTTCATCGCATTGATATGCGGCGCCGCACCAAGGAACTGCTGCACCAAGTTGAAATGACTTTTCGGCTCTGGCCTCTCTGGCCACAGATGACTCATGACATACTTCATGGAGAGTCCGGACAACCTATTTAGCTCGGCCCATTCGGCCAAATGATCGGCTAATGATAGTGGACGCTCCGGATTGTGGAACTGCGACCAAAGAGCTTTTCCACTCTGTGATCTTCTTGATCTCGGAAGTGTTTGGCCGCATCTGCGGCACTCGCTGCCAAATCCAGATAGGTGTCCGCCGTACTCCACATCCGGTCTAAAGAAGCTCTCCGGCATAAAGGGCTTTCCAGCCGCGATCTCTCCGGCCTGACGCAGCTCCTCCTTCATAGCTCTCATTGCAGAGCGAGCATCCTTGGCATCGGAAACGGCTTCTCCAGGTCCGTCTGTTCCGCCCGATCTTCTTTTTCAAGAAGCTTGCAACGGTCAGCAGCGTTCTTTAGCTTCACGGCCATCTCGGCCATTTCCTTCTTGCTTCGGCAGTGAGCAGCATGTTCGGCTTTCAGCTCTTCAATTGCCTTTCCAGCAGCTGCATCACTTTTCCTGGCTTGCTCCTTGGCTCGGGCAAGTTCCGCCCGAAGATTCTCCATGGCAGCAGCACCACCTGCATCAAGCGCACACATTGTAAGATACTGGCATAAAGCTCCTCTTACCAGGCGCCGCCGGAGGAATTACATACCTTGTGCCTCGTCAAGTGATTGTTGACAAGCGCGATGTCGGCATCTGCCACGTCAAGTTGCTGCTTTAGCTCGGCAAATTCATCAATCCGGCTTGCCACCGGACACTTCGCCACCTACGTATGAAGGCGGCATATTAGACCTGGGATTATGATCCTCTGCGCGCCGTCACTTTTGACAACGCGCAGAGTCTCCAGGGCTACTATCTACACAGGGCGCATCTTATTTATGCGCAACTATCCAGAAAGGGTACATTATTTCACGTACCTCAAAACCTGTCAGTAAACTCTTGACGGCCTCGTGCAATCCGCTCTCCGCGGATGAAATCCTCTCAATCACCGTACCCATCAATGCACGGTGCTCCTCTGAGACAGATGCTTGCCCTAGCAGATCCTTCAGCTCCTCCAACCGCGCGCCAGACGGCGTCGGACTTGTCAGATGGCCCTTTTCGAAGGCCAGACGTGGAGGGCTTTGGGGGGCCATATGACTACCTTCCGGCCGTGCCGGATTCGGAGAAACCCTCCGCGATGATACCTCAGGGTCGCCCACCTCGCAAGGCGGTACGGCAGGGGGAGGCGTTCCACTCTCCATCATCTCCGGAAGAAGATCCCCCGAAGACGAGCTCTGCTGAGAAGGGCTAAGGTCCAAGCTACAAGGTAAATTTTCGATTACTTTTCTCAGATATAAAGCAAGGATTTCTCTCGTTTCTTAAAAAGAAAACTCCTCTCTACTTACGGCTCGGTGGAGGGCTGATCCCCTTGAGGGCATAATTCGGCCGAAGTATCCCCCAGCACAGGACCCTCTGGCGAAGATTTCTTCCCCCGCTTTGAGGCCATGGTCTCCGGGTCTTCAGAGGCGGTCCTCTTCTTCCCCTAAGGAGAGGAATTTTTGATTCCTCCCTTCCATACAACCTCCTTCGAGGAGGCTGTAGCTTCCTTGCCCCCTCCCTCGCTTTCCTTTGAAGGTACAACCTCCAACATCCTGACTAGCACGGGACCCGGCGTGGTCTCGGGGAGGGGGACCGGACACCTGATTAGCTTTGCTTCCGCTATCCACACCTGTTTAAAGGACAACTCTTTTAGGGGCAATTTTATTATAACTATACGGATAGCGAGTCCGGGCACAAGGCTACTTACTTGAGTATCCGGACGATTGCAGCTCAGACCTGCGTCCTCCATAGAATTCGGACACACTACTTGTGGACCGAATAACAATTTGTACATCTCCACGGGCGTCATGCCAAGAAAATGTTGGAGAACTCGTGGTCCCTTCGGGTTGAACTCCCACAGGCGGAGGGGGCGACGTTTGCAGGGCAGAACTCGGCGAATTAACATAACCTGCGTCACCACGACCAGACTGATGTCTCTTTCTAGGAGATCTCGGATGCGGCCCTGCAATAGGGGCACGTCCTTTGCCGACCCCCAATCCAGCCCCTTATTGACCCATGACGCTAGTTGTGGCGGGGGACCCGAGCGGAAAGCAGGCAACGCCACCCACTTGGTGCTCCTGGGAGCTGTGACATAAAACCACTCTCGTTGCCATAAGCTGGACTCCCCTTGAAAAGAGCCCTCGGGCCATGGAGCACCAGCATTCTTTCTTATAAAAGCACCTCCGCACTCTGCGTGCCGTCCCTCGATCATCTTCGGCTCTACTTTGAAGGTCTTGAGCCATAGTCCGAAATGAGGAGTAATACGGAGGAAGGCTTCACAAATGAGGAAATATGGAGGATGGACTCCGGAGCTAAGTCATGAAATTCCAGCCCATAATAAAACATGAGCCCCCTCACGAAGGGATCCGTCGGGAAGCCTAGCCCTCGAAGGGAGTGAGACATGAACACCACACTCTCACCAGGCTTGGGAGTGGGAATGACCTGCCCTTGAGTAGGCAGCCTATGCGAGATTTCGCCGGTCAAGAACCTGGCCTCTCTCAACTTCAGCGCGTCCTCCTCCGTGGCGGAGGAGGGCATCCATCGGCCTCGAAGGTCAGAACTGGACATTGTCGAAGGTCCGAAGCGCCTGAAACCTGGAGCCTTGGGTGTTGGAACTCGAGGCGAAGGGCGAACTCGTTTGAGATTGAAAGAAAGGAGTAAGGCCTTGGTCTCTTTATAAGAGGTTGAATACCAAGGGCCCTCCCCGTGGCCGTTTGGGACTCGCCTTTGATCGAGAAAACATACCAATGGGTATGGTTGGGTTACCCACGCCCGTATTGATGAGAATCCCGAAATAAGGGGACATGATCTCTGCTTTGACAAGATGTGCCAAGGAAACTGCCTCGCTAAACGTGCTGAGGTGGGACAATAAAATGATTCGAATAAAGACTTGGCTGTGGTGTGATGTCACGGAATACGTCAGCAGATTAGATTTGTGTAAATATTATTCTCTCTATGGCAATATGTGGAAACTTATTTTGCAGAGCCGGACACTACCTTTGTGTTCAAAATCTTCTATGAAGTACTTGGAGGAGGAACCCGCCTTGCAATGCCGAAGACAATCTGCGCGCCGGACTCGTCGTCATTGAAGCCTGGTTTAGGGGATACTGAGGGAGTCCTGGATTAGGGGATGTCCGGATAGCCGGACTATATCCTTTGGCCGGACTATTGGACTATGAAGATACAAGATTGAAGACTTCGTCCTCTGCCCGGAAGGGACTTTCCTTGGCGTGGAAGGCAAGCTTGGCGATACGGATATGTAGATCTCCTACCATTGTAACCGACTCTGTGTAACCCTAGCCCTCTCCGGTGTCTATATAAACCAGAGGGTTTTAGTCCGTAGGACGAACAGACAATCATACCATAGGCTAGCTTCTAGGGTTTAGCCTCCTTGATCTCGTGGTAGATCTACTCTTGTACTACCCATATCATCAATATTAATCAAGCAAGACGTAGGGTTTTACCTCCATCAAGAGGGCCCGAACCTGGGTAAAACATCGTGTCCCCTGCCTCCTGTTACCATCCGCCTAGACGCACAGTTCGGGACCCCCTACCCGAGATCTGCCGGTTTTGACACCGACAGAGAGCTTCGTTAGCATGACGGCATGATGACGGTGATGATGATGCTACCGTCGCAGGGCTTCGCCTAAGCACTACGATGATATGACCGAGGTGGATTATGGTGGAGGGGGGCACCACACACGGCTAAGGGATCAATGATCAACTTCTGTGTCTATGTGGTGCCCCTGGCCACGTATATAAAGGAGGGGAGGGAAGAGGTGGCTGGCCCTAGTTGGCGCGCCAGGTGTGGGGAATCCTACTAGGACTCCCCAGTCCAAGTAGGATTCCCCTCCCCTTTCCTATTCGGAGTAGGAGAGAAGGAAAGAGAGGGAGAGGGAGAATGAAAGAGGGCCGCACCCCCACCACTTGTCCAATTCGGTTTGGGCAGGGGGGAGGCATGCGCCACCTCTTGGCCCTTCTCCCCTCTCTCCACTAAAGCCCAATAAGGCCCATTACTTCTCTCGGTGAATTCCCGTAACTCCGAGTACTCCGAAAAATAATCACTCCTAACCTTTCTGATATCCGAATATAGCCTTCCAATATATCGATCTTCACGTCTCGACCATTTTGAGACTCTTCTTCATGTCCGTGATCTCAACCGAGACTCCGAACAACCTTCGGCACATCAAATCACATAACTCATAATACCAATCGTCATTGAACGTTAAGCGTGCGGATCCTACGGGTTCGAGAACTATGTAGACATGACTGAGACTCATCTCTGGTCAATAACCAATAGCGGAACCTGGATGTTCGTATTGGCTCCCACATATTCTACGAAGATCTTTATCGGTCAAACCTCATAACAACATACGTTGTTCCCTTTATCATCGGTATGTTACTTGCCCGAGATTCGATCGTCGGTATCTCAATACCAAGTTCAATCTCGTTACCGGCAAGTCTCTTTACTCGTTCTGTAATGCAACATCCCGTAACTAACTCATTAGTCACATTGCTTGCGAGGCTTATAGTGATGTGCATTACCGAGAGGGCCCTGAGATACCTCAATGACAATCCGAGTGACAAATCCTAATCTCGATCTATGCCAACTCAACAAACACCATCGGAGACACCTATAGAGCATCTTTGTAATCACCCAGTTACGTTGTGACGTTTGATAGCACACTAAGTGTTCCTCTAGTATTCAGGAGTTGCATAATCGCATAGTCATAGGTACATGTATAAGTTATGGAGAAAGCAATAGCAATAAACTAAATGATCATGGTGCTAAGCTAACGAATGGGTCAAATCAATCACATCATTCTCTAATGATGTGATCCCGTTCATCAAATGACAACTATTGTCCATGGCTAGGAAACTTAACCATCTTTGATTAACGAGCTAGTCAAGTAGAGGCATACTAGTGACACTCTGTTTTTCTATGTATTCACACATGTGTCAAGTTTCTGGTTAATACAATTCTAGCATGAATAATAAACATTTATCATGATATAAGGAAATATAAATAACAACTTTATTATTGCCTCTAGGGCATATTTCCTTCAATCTCCCACTTGCACTAGAGTCAATAATCTAGTGCACATCTCTATGTGATTAACACCCAAAGAGTGATCATGTTTTGCTTGTGAGAGAAATTTAGTCAACGGGTCTGCCACATTCAAAGCCATATGTATTTTGCAAATTTTTCTATGTCTACAATGCTCTCCATGGTGCTACTCTAGCTAATTGCTCCCACTTCTAATATGTATCCAGATTGAGACTCAGAGTCATCCAGATCGGTGTCAAAACTTGCATCGATGTAACTCTTTATGATGAACTTTTTTTCACCTCCATAAACGAGAAACATATCCTTATTCCACCAAGGATAATTTTGACCGATGTCCAGTGATCCACTCCTAGATCACTATTGTACCCTCTTGCCAAACTCTTGGTGAGGTACAGAATAGATCTAGTACACAACATAGCAAACTTTATAAAACCTATAGCTGAGGCATAGGGAATGAGTTTTCATTCTCTTTCTATTTTTTGCCATGGTCGGGTTTCGAGTCTTTACTCAACTTCACACCTTTGCAACACAGGCAAGAACTCCTTCTCTGACTGTTCCATTCTAAATTACTTCAAAATCTTGTGAAGGTATGTACTCATTGAAAAATATATCAAGCGTCTTGATCTATCTCTATAGATCTTGATGCTCAATATGTAAGTAGCTTCAGCGAGGTCTTTCTTTAAAAAACTCCTTTCAAACACCCCTTTATGCTTTCCAGAAAAAATCTACATCATTTCTGAGCAACAATATGTCATTCACATATACTTATCAGAAAGGCTGTAGTGCTCCAACTCACTTTCTTGTAAATACAAGATTCACCGCAAGTCTGTATAAAACCATATGCTTTGATGACTTTATCAAAGCATATATTCCAACTCCAAGATGCTTGCACTAGTCCATAGATGGATCGCTGGAGCTTGCACACTTTGTTAGCACCTTTAGGATTGACAAAACCTTCTTGTTGCATCATATATAACTCTTCTTTAAGAAATCCATTAAGGAATGCAGTTTTGACATCCATTTGCCAGATTTCATAAAATTTGGCAATTGTTAACATGATTCGGACAGACTTAAGCATAGCTACGAGTGAGAAAATCTCATCGTAGTCAATATCTTGAAGTTGTCAAAAATCTTTTGTGACAATTTGAGCTTTGTAGATAGTAACACTACTATCAGCGTCCGTCTTCGTCTTGAAAATCCATTTATTCAATGGCTCACGATCATCGGGAAAGTCAATCAAAGACCATACTTTGTTCTAATACATGGATCCCATCTCAGATTTTGCGGCTTCAAGCCATTTCCCGGAATCTAGGCTCATCATAGCTTCCTCATAGTTCGTAGGTTCGTCATGGTCAAGTAACATGACCTCCAGAACAGGATTACCGTACCAATCTGGTGCGGAACATATTCAGGTTGACCTACGAGGCTCGGTAGTAACTTGATCTAAAGTTTCATGATCATCATCATTAACTTCCTCACTAATTGGTGTAAGAATCACTAGAACTGATTTCTGTGATTAACTACTTTCCAATTCAGGAGAAGGTACAATTACCTCATCAAGTTGTACATTCCTCCCACTTACTTCTTTCGAGAGAAACTTCTTCTCTATAAAGGATCCATTCTTAGCAACGAATATCTTGCCGTCGTATTTGTGATAGAAGGTGTACCCAACAGTTTCCTTTGGGTATCCTATGAAGACACATTTTTCCGATTTGGGTTCGAGCTTATCAGGTTGAAACTTTTTCACATAAGCATCATAGCCCCAAACTTTAAGAAACAACAGCTTAGGTTTCTTGCTAAACCATAGTTCATATGGTGTCATCTCAATGGATTTGGATGGTGCCCTATTTAACATGAATGCAACTGTCTCTAATGCATAACCCTAAAACGGCAGTGATAAATCGATAAGAGACATCACAGATCGCACCATATCTAATAAAGTACGGTTATCATGTTCGGACACACCATTATGCTGTGGTGTTCCATGTGGCGTGAGTTGCAAAACTATTTCGCATTGTTTCAAATGAAGACCAAACTCGTAACTCAAATATTCTCCTCCACGATCGGATCGCACAAACTTTATTTTCTTGTTATGATGATTTTTCATTTCACTCCGAAATTCTTTGAACTTTTCAAATGTTTTAGACTTATGTTTCATCAAGTTGATATACCCATACCTGCTCAAATCATATATGAAGGTCAAAAATAACGATACCCGCGGCGAGCCTCAACACTCATCGGATTGCATACATTAGTATGTATTTTTCCAACAAGTCAGTTCCTTGCTCCATTGTTCCGAAGAATGGAGTTTTAGTCATCTTTCCCATGAGGCATGGTTCACAAGCATCAAATGATTCATAATCAAGTGATTCCAAAAGCCCATCAGCATGGAGTTTCTTCATGCGCTTTACACCAATATGACCTAAACGGCAGTGCCACATATAAGTTGCACTATCATTATTAACTTTGCATCTTTTGGCTTCAATATTATGAATATGTGTATTACTACGATCAAGATTCAATAAACCATTCACCTTGGGTGTATGACCTCAGAAGGTTTTATTCATGCAAACATAATAACAATTATTATTTGTCTTAAATGAATAACATATTGCAATAAACATGATCCAATCATATTATGCTCAACGCAAACACCAAATAACATTTATTTTAGGTTCAACACTAACCCCGAAGGTAAAGGGAGTGTGCGATGGTGATCTTATCAACCTTGGAATAACTTCAAACTCACATCATCACCTCACCCTTAACTAGTCTCTGTTTATTTTGCAACTCCCGTTTCGAGTTACTACTCTTAGCAACTGAACCAATATCAAATACTGAGGGGTTGTTATAAACACTAGTAAAGTACACATCAATAACATGTATATCAAATATACTTTTGTTCAATTTGCCATCTTTCTTATCCACCAAGTATCTAGGGTAGTTCCACTTCCAGTGAGCATTTCCTTTGCAATAGAAGCACTCACTTCCAGGCTTGGGTCTAGCTTTGGGCTTCTTCATGGGAGCAGCAACTTGCTTGCTATTCTTCTTTGAAGTTCCTCTTTCTTTCCCTTTGCCCTTTTCTTGAAACTAGTGGTCTTGTTAACCATCAACACTTGATGCTATTTCTTGATTTCTACCTTCGCCGATTTCAGCATCGCGAAGAGCTTGGGAATTACGTTCGTCATCCCTTGCATATTATAGTTCATCATTAAGTTCTAGTAACTTGGTGATAGTGACTAGAGAACTTTGTCAATTACTATCTTATCTGGAAGATTAACTCGCACTTGATTCAAGCAATTGTAGTACCCAAACAATCTGAGCACATGCTCACTGGTTGAGCTATTCTCCTCCATCTTGTAGGCAAAGTACTATTAGAGGTCTCCTACCTCTCGATACGGGCATGAGTATGAAATACCAAATACAACTCTTAGAACATCTTATATGCTCTGTGGCGTTCAATTTTTTTTTTTGAAATCCTGGTTCTAAGCCGTAAAGCATGGTGCACTAAACTATTAAGTAGTCATCATACCGAGCTTTGTCAAACGTTCATAATGTCTGCATTTGCTCCTGCAATAGTTATGTCACCTAGCAGTGCATCAAGGACATAATTCTTCTGTGCAGCAACAAGGATAATCCTCAGATCACGGATCCAATCCGCATCATTGCTACTATCATCTTTCAACATAGTTTTCTCTCGGAACATATTATAAAAAGAACGGGGAAGCTATACACGAGCAATTGATCTACAACATAGATATGCAAATACTATCAGGACTAAGTTCATGATAAATTAAAGTTCAATTAATCATATTACTTAAGAACTCCCACTTAGATAGACATCCATCTAATCATCTAAGTGATCACGTGATCCATATCAACTAAACCATGTCCGATCATCACATGAGATGGAGTAGTCTTCAATGGTGAACATCTCTATGTTGATCATATCTACTATATGATTCACATTCGACCTTTCAGTCTCCAGTGTTCCGAGGCCATATCTGCATATGCTAGGCTCGTCAAGTTTAACCCGAGTAATCTGCATGTGCAAACCGGCTTGCACCCGTTGTATGTGAACATAGATCTTATCACACCCGATCATCACGTGGTGTCTCAGCACGAAGAACTGTCGCAACGGTGCATACTCAAGGAGAACACTTATACCTTGAAATTTTAGTAAGGGATCATCTCATAATGCCACCGTCGTTACTAAGCAAAATAAGATGCATAAAAGATAAACATCACATGCAATCAAAATATGTGACATGATATGGCCATCATCATCTTGTGCCTTTGATCTCCATCTCCAAAGTACCGTCATGATCTCCATCATCACCAGCATGACACCATGATCTCTATCATCTTGATCTCTATCAACGTGTCATCACATGGTCGTCTCGCCAAATATTTCTTTTGCAACTATTGCTATCGCATAGCGATAAAGTAAAGCAATTATATGGCGCTTGCATATTATGCAATAAAGAGACAACCATACAGCTTCTGCCAGTTGCCAATAACTTTAACAAAACATAATCATCTCATACAATGATTTATATATCATCACGTCTTGACCATATCACATCACAGCAAGCCCTGCAAAAACAAGTTAGACGTCATCTACTTTGTTGTTGCAAGTTTTACGTGGTTGCTACGGTCTGAGCAAGAACTGTTCTTACCTACGCATCAAAAACCACAACGTGGTATAGTGATTTCTTTTTGATCATCAGAAAGAACCCTGTTCATTGAATCCGATTGAACTAAAGTTGGAGAAACTGACGCCCACCAGCCACATGTGTGTGAAGCATGTCGGTAGAACTAGTCTCGCGTAAGCATACGCGTAATGTCGGTCTGTGCCGCTTCATCCAACAATATCGCTGAATCAAGAATCAACTCGTGAGGGCAAGCAATATTTATATACCCACGCCCACAACTCCTTTGTGTTGTACTCATGCATATAACATCTACGCATAGACCTGGCTCGGATGCCACTGTTGGGGAATGCAGTAATTTTAAAAAAATTCCTACGCACACGAAAGATCTATCATGGTGATGCATAGCAATGAGAGGGGAAGAGTGTTGTCCATGTACCCTCGTAGACCATAAGCGGAAGCATTATGACAATGCGGTTGATGTAGTCGTACGTCTTCACGATCCGACCGATCCTAGTACCGAAAGTACGGCACCTCCGTGATCTGCACACGTTCGGCTCAGTGACGTCCCATGAACTCTCGATCCAGCTGAGTGTCGAGGGAGAGCTTCGTCAACATGACGGTGTGATGATGGTGATGATGATGCTACCGTCGCAGGGCTTCGCCTAAGCACTACAATGATATGACCGAGGTGGATTATGGTGGAGGGGGGCACCGCACACGGCTAAGGGATCAATGATCAACTTGTGTGTCTATGGGGTGCCCCCTGGCCACGTATATAAAGGAGGGAAGGGAAGAGGTGGCTGGCCCTAGGGGGCGCGCCAGGTGTGGGGAATCCAACTAGGACTCCCCAGTCCAAGTAGGATTCCCCTCCCCTTTCCTATTCTGAGTAGGAGAGAAGGAAAGAGAGGGAGAGGGAGAAGGAAAGGGGTCCGCGCCCCCACCCCTTGTCCAATTCGGTTTGGCTAGCGGGAGAGGTGTGCGCCACCTCTTGGCCCTTCTCCCCTCTCTCCACCAAAGCCCAATAAGGCCCATTACTTCTCCCGGTGAATTCCCGTAACTTCCCGGTACTCCGAAAAATACCCGAATCACTCGGAATCTTTCCGATGTCCAAATATAGGCCAAGAAGATTCGTCTAAATCATTGCAAGGCTTCACCTTATATTCTCAACTTCTCTTTATTTTTATCATCCTTTTATTACCGGAGTTCTTCAAGGAGGATCTACATGGTTGTTCGTCAAGGATTCTTTTAATTCTTCAATTGTTCTTCAAGATTTATCTCGAAGCTAAGATCCGCCAAAATATACTCTAAAATAAACATGGTGCCCAACACATGTTTTTTTGAGGAGTTCAAGCCTTCTTCATCTTGCATTCCGAAGTGCAATTCTTCTACCGTATCATTTGAGGTGGTGCTATGTCATTCTTCATAATTTGAGGTCATGTTTCATGATTCACATGTTGTCAAGAATGAGGTATCTTAAATCCATCAATCTCTTCATTGGAGTTATCTTGGGTTATATTTCACCTAAAACCTTTCATAAGGAATGTTGCTATTGGGGTTCTTATCAATAATCCAAGTTTTCCTCCTATTCTCGCGATGAAAGATGTTTTCATCTCTTCGTCGCTCTCAAGCCAGCAATTGTTTTCGTTTGTGGCAGGTTTTCACATCAAGTTTTTGAGAGGTTTTCCATAAGCCCTCAACAAGCTTGTTCTTTTCATTGTTGATTTCCCAACAACTCCGTTCAATCTTTCTTTTTTTAAGGATGCTCTCTCAAATTCATTTTGGGTAGAACATGTTGTTTTCTTCTCTGTTCTTTTCATTGCATTCTTTCAATTCTTCCGGAGGCATTGTGATGATGTTCTCTTCACTCATCATCTCTTATTGTGAATATCATGTTCTTTCCTTTGCTTATACATTCAACCGGAGTGTCGTGTTTTCATTCGAGCTCTCTCATCTTATCAAATTTTACCTCCCTTCTCAACCGGAGTGCTGTCTGAAATCTTTATTACCTCTTGTGACATTCTTTCAATAGTTCCGAAGGCAATGTGTTGTTGATCTCATCAAGTATCCTCTCATCTTATCAAGTTCATGCTCAATTCATTCCATTTACAATCGGAGTGTTGTCCCATTTATATCATTCTTATTCCTTCTCTATCTTGTTTAACTGGAGTGTTATGTCTATCATTCCTCTTCTAACCGGACTCTCATCCAAGTGCCTTCATTTTTTTGCCAAGTTCATATTACTGCCTTCCTTTCCCAACAGGAGTGTTGTCGTAATTGATCTTTATTGTTCCTTGTACATCTTGTTTCTACCGGAGTGCTGTCCGAATTTGTTCTTCCTTATTCCTCTTTTCTAACCGAGTGTTTTCAATTCCGATCATCTCCGTTGTATTCTTTTCTTGAAATGGTTTAACCTTTCAAGGTTCTGTGGTCTCACTCGTTTGCCAAAGAAGCAATTAGTTTTACCTCTTCTCTTCCTTTTCCGTTTTCCCTGGTGCCATCCTAGATCTCGGGACGAGATCCTCTCATAGTGGTGGAGTGTTGTGACGCCCCGAGACCGTTGCGCCAGGTGTCTTCCAGTTATTCGCTGTTGTTGCCTTGTCATTCGCTTGTGTGTTGCATCTTGCCATGTCATCATCCGCATTCCATCTGCATGTTTTCGAAACTTTCATCCGTCCTGGTCTCCTCGTTCCTTCTGTTGTTCGTTCTGAGCCCAGACACACTTGCACTCACCCGCGGCACCTCCGAAATAGTATTTTATAAGTGGCCGAAAAATGTTCTCGGAATGGGTTGAAAGTTGGCATGTGGTGTTGTTTTGTTGTAGGTAGGCCGCCTGCCAAGTTTCATCGTGTTTGGAGTCTGTTTGAAGTCCCAACGGATAACTATAGCGGCATCCGGAAACAATTGCGGGGCTGCACACCTTCCCTCTCATCTCAGCCCAAGGCCTCTCTTCACAACCCTTTAGCCCACCCACACTACCCAGTCGTTTTGGAACGTCCGATCGAGATCAAATGATCCGAAAGCGGACTAGTTCCCCTAATCCTAGACCCCCTACCCTATTTAAGCACCCTCCCTTCCAAATTTGGGCATTCCTAGTCTAAACCCTGACCCCTAACCCTCCTTCCTTGGATCCGGCGACGCCACCTTGAAATCTGCGTCCCACCGCTGCCCTGCCGCCACTTGTCACCTCCCCGTAGGCTAGCGCCGCCGCCAGCCTCGTCCTCCACCTCTCCCTACTTACCACGTGGCCCCTGCCCGCTCCCCTCCGCCGCGGCCCTGGGAATCCTGCAGGAGGCCCGCTCGGGCCCGACCGCGTCACTCCCCGCACACTGCGTCGCCCCCGAGCTCCAGATCGGGAGAGGAGCTCCCGATCCAGAGCCATTACCACCCTGCCACCGTTGCTCTGCGGCCTCGACCTCGCGGAACACTGGAGCAGCACTGTGCCTGCAGTCACCTTCTCCCCGCCTCCTCAGGTCCATCTCACTGCTCGAGCTGGTCCTCCATTACTCCTCGCGCTCCTGGTTTTGAACCCCTGCCGTCGCTGCTGCCTTGTGGTGCAGGGGCTCGCCGCGGCTCACAGCCTCGTCTCCGGCAAGATCAATCCGTCCCCGACGCCCTTGCCCGGATCCAGACGTTCCCGCCGCCTAGTCCCTGCTGCCAGGGCCACACCATCCGCAAGCCATCACTGGAACTGTCTTTGTCGGCCTTCATTCGGGGCGCCGCCGCCGGGTTCCGCTCCGGAATTTCCTATTTGCCGCTCTTTGCGGCAAGTAGTCGACCGGACGCACAGGCAGATTGACGAGCGCGTTAGGATGGGCCGGCCTATTCAAACGTTAAAGCGAATCCGGTTTTGGAAATCTTCTAGGTAGTTCCCAGCCGGTTTTTCTGGTTTTGGGAACCTTCTAGAAGGTTCCTGAACCGGTTTTTCTATTTCCCCCTTTACCCCTTTTTGTTTCTTTTCTTTTAGTGTTTCTTTTTCTTTTTCGTTTTAATGTTCTTTTTTCTTTTTCTGTTTTCTTTTTTATCTTTTTTTCTTTTTTATGTTTCTTTTTTTCCTGTTTTCTGTTTCTTTTTCATTTTTTCGTTTTTGGTTTTTCTCTTTTCAAAGTTATATTATTATTTTTTCAATTTTTTTTGTGTTGCTCACAATTGTTCAAAACTTCACAAAATGTTCTCATTTTTCAAATTTTGTTCATGCTATCAAAAAATTGTTCAAAACTTCACAAAATGTTCTCATTTTCAAATTTTGTTCATCCTTTCAAAAAAATTGTTCAAAACTTCACAAAATGTTCTCATTTTCAATTTTTGTTCCTGACTTGAAAAAATGTTCATGCTTTCAAAAAATTATTCAAAGTTAAAAAAATGTTCTCATCTTCAAATTTTGTTTCTCTTTTCTTTTTTATTTTATTTTTCTTTTTTAAGTTTTTTTCACAATTTCACAACTTTGCAAAATTTGTTCGCAAATTAAGAAAAATGTTTGTTTTTTCAATTTTTGTTCGTGAGTTTTAGTAAATGTTCCTTTTCAAAAAAAATTGCATTTTTTTAGAAAATGTTCGTGTTTGAAATTTTTGTTCGTGAGTTTCGTAAAATGTTCCCATTTCAAAATTTTGTTCACATACTTCAAATTTTGTTCGGGAGTTTTAAAGAATGTTCACATATTTCATACGAACTTAACTTTTTCTCTCAAACACAACGTTCGCGTGCAAAATTTTGTTCTCTAAATTCAAAAAATGTTCGGGATTTTAAAAAGTGTTCATTTTATCAAAACTTTGTTCAAGTTTTTTAGTTGTTCTTCTAGCATTCAGCAAACGCGAACAATTTTTGAATTTTTAAATTTTTTGAACATATCCAATGTTTAAGGTTTCTAGGTGGGGGTGTTAGATATGTAGTAGATGATCTTTTAAAGTACCCGCGTTACATATGACCGAACGAGGTAGTTAGCTCGCCTGTTTAGTGACAAGAGTATACTAGATCGAGATGTTGGGATCGATCCCCCGCTCCGCGTTATAATTTTAGGTTATCATTTTGCTGTTTCGTCGCGACGATGGGCCGGCCCATTCGAGGAGTTGTACCTGTGCGGCGCGTGCGAATCGGACGCAAAGAGCGGTGCATAGGAGGTCCCTTCCGCTCCCCTGCCTCACCCGCTCGTCACAACCGCGTTGACCGTGAGTTCGTCCATCGCCTCGCTGGGCCGCTGCCAAGGCCCAGTTTGCTTTCCCCAAGAGCCGACCTCCTCGTGCCCACGTGGGCCACATCCTGCAGCAAGGCCCAGCCGAAGACAGCCAACCTCAGCCTCCGTCCTCACAAATGGGCCAAAGCCCATGGGTGAGCTGCCTCAGTGCCTACTCTATTCGGCCCTGTTCCAGATCCGGCCCGTGTAGGTTTTTTTAGGATCTGTGATTTAGCTATTTTCCGTAGTTTGCCTGTTTTGCAGAAAACACCCTAGGCATAATGCATATAATAACTTCACAACCGGGCATCGGAATTAAACAAAATTAATATGTAAAGTGCTTAGAATTTGGGGCTGCTACGAATCAGCCGGATGATTTCTTAGAGAAATCATCCGCCTATTCAGCCGTTGGATTAGCGTGCTGGTGACCGTTGGATCACAGCAGCGCCACAGCAGCAGCGAGCGCGACAGCTTCGACACGGTCAACACGGTGCCATCGCAGCCCCGGCGGAGTTCCAACGAAGCGCCAAGGGCGTCTGGCGACCTCCATTGCAGCTCCACCGAAGCACCGATGCTCTGGTGAAGCTCCATTGCAACTCCGGCCAACTTCCATTGCAGCCCGGATGGAGCTCCAACGCAACGCCGACGGCTCCGGTGAAGCTCCATTGCAACTCCAGCGGAGCTCCAACGCAGCACCGACGGCTCCGGCGAAGCTCCATTGCAACTCCGGCGGAGCTCCAAGGCAGCGCCGACGGCTCCGGCGAAGTTCCATTGCAGCCCTGACGGAGCTCCAACGCAACACCGAGGCCTCCGGCGAAGCTCCATCGCAACTCCGGCAGAGCTCCAATGCAGCGCCGATGGGCTCCAGCTCCACGAGTTGTGTGCAGCTTGCTGCACTATAGATCTGCCGCCATGGCAAGATTCACGTTGCAGTGTACCTCATCGACGGAGAAATCGTGGGTCGCAGGCTCGCAACGTTGATGTGCTTGTGTCTAGAAATAAAAGAAAGGAAGCAAGTGGAGCGATTGCAGCAGCTGGTGGCGATTAGTTGGCTCTTGCAGTGGTGGTTGCCGCCAGTGACGACAGGCCGGTGGCCGATGGTGTCTTGCTGTTGCTGCGTCGGAAGGAGATGGGGATTTGAACAAGCGGATAAGATTTCAGCGGTGAGTGGTGGAAGACGAGGAAAACAGGGGACACGCAGAGGGGATAAGCCATGCGCGTTGCCGGGCCACGTGGGGACACGCGTCGCTAGGACGAGGCGACTTATGTGTCGCTGTTATCATCCGACTGAAAATAAACGATTTCCTTAGAATTTTGTGTAGTTTAATAATTTCCAACTTTCATGCATGTTTGAAATGTTTAAAATGTTGTTTGTCTAATTTTGTTTATATGCCATGCTAAAATACTTTATTTCATAACTAAATAACCGTGACTCAGAACTTAACAAACTTTATATGTAAATGGGGTAGAAAAATGCATAGAGTAACATGGTGACCTTACTTTGCATGTTTAACAACTCTAAAATATGGTTTAGGGCAAAGCAGTTCCAAACCTAGAGTATGCACATGGGGATTTACCGAAATTGTTGTTCATTATTTCCGGCCTCATTTAAACTTGCCTAGATAGGTAGTTTTGTTATGCTTCACCCCTTGCCATGTTAATCAACATTTAATATTGTTGAGTACATAAACGAGAGAGAACTAAATAAGTCACGTGGTGTTTTGTCAATATGCAATGGAGTTGCATATTGAGCTCCACTTAATTTGTAGGATTGTTTGCGCACTTTGTCATGCCATGCATATTTAAACCGGACATGCATCATACTTGTTTGCGCATCATGCCATGCTTATGTGGTGGTTGTTTACTATGTTGTTTGCTTCTTTCCAGGTTACTTCTCGCGTTAGGTTTGGTTTCGTTCCGGAGTTGTGAGGATCCATTTGACTACGTCCGTTTGTCTTCTTCATGGAATCGTTCTTCTTCCTTGCGGGATCTCAGGCAAGATGACCATACCCTTGAAATAACTTCTATCTTTGCTTGCTAGTTGCTCGCTCTATTTCTATGCCGCGATACCTACCACTTGCTATATCATGCCTCCCATATTGCCATGTCAAGCCTGTAACCCACCTTTCCTAGCAAATCGTTGTTTGGCTATGTTACCGCTTTTCTCAGCCCCTCTTATAGCGTTGCTAGTTGAAGGTGAAGCTGGAGTTTGTTCCATGTTGGAACAACGTTATTGTTGGGATATCACAATATCTCTTATTTTAATTAATGCATCTATTACTTGGTAAAGGGTGGAAGGCTCGGCCTTATGCCTGGTGTTTTGTTCCACTCTTGCCGCCCTAGTTTCCGTCATACCGGTGTTATGTTCCTTGATTTTGCGTTCCTTACACGGTTGGGTGTTATGGGGACCCCTTGATAGTTCGCTTTGAATAAAACTCCTCCAGCAAGGCCCAACCTTGGTTTTACCATTTGCCTCACCACCACCTACCCTTCCCTCGGGTCGGCCAACCCGAGGGTCATCTTTATTTTAGCCCCCCCCCCCCGGGCTAGTGCTTGTCTAAGTGTTGGTCCGAACCGAGTAGACTGCGAGGCCACCTCGGGGAAGCTTGAGGTTTGGTTTTTACTCGTAGGATGTCTCATTCGGTGTTGCCCTGAGAACGAGATACGTGCAGCTCCTATCGGGATGTCGGCGCATCGGGCGGTCTTGCTGGTCTTGTTTTACCATTGTCGAAATGTCTTGTAACCGGGATTCAGAGTCTGATCGGGTCTTCCTGGGAGAAGAAATATCCTTCCTTGACCGTGAGAGCTTGTGATGGGCTAAGTTGGGACACCCCTGCAGGGTTTGAACTTTCGAAAGCCATGCCCGCGGTTATGGGCAGATGGGAATTTGTTAAAGTTTGGTTGTAGAGAACTTGAAACTTAAATTAATTAAAATGCATCAACCGCGTGTGTAGCCGTGATGGTCTCTTTCCGGCGGAGTCCGGGAAGTGAACACGGTTCTTATGTTATGCTTGGACGTAAGTAGTTTCAGGATCACTTCTTGATCACTTCTAGTTCACGACTGTTGCTTTGCTTCTCTTCTCGCTCTTATTTGCATATGTTAGCCACCATACATGCTAGTGTTTGTTGCAGCTCCACCTCATTACCCTATCCTACCCATAAGCTTAAATAGTATTGATCTCGCGGGTGTGAGATTGCTGAGTCCTCGTGACTCACAGATACTTCCAAACAGTTGCAGGTGCCGATGATACCAGTGCAGGTGACGCTACCGAGCTCAAGTGGGAGCTCGATGAAGTTCGTGTTCGTTATGTTGCTTCATTTCCTGTTGATCAGTAGTGGAGCCTAGTCGGGTCGATCGAGGACCTAGCAATAGGGGTGGTCTTTCTTTATTTTGGTTCTGCAGTCGGACCTTGTTTGTATTCTGGATGATGTATGATATTCATGTATTGTGTGAAGTGGCGATTGTAAGCCTACTCTTTATCCCTTTCTTATTCAGTACATGGGATGTGTAAAAATTACCCCTCTTGCGACATGCCTACCATGCGGTTATGACTCTAAGTCGTGCCCCGACATGTGGGAGATATAGCCGCATCGTGGGTGTTATAATGATCTTCCATCGAATAAACCTACTATCATAAACTACAAGGTGTAATCAACACTACTAGCAACCCACACGTACCACTCTGAGGTTTTGAGACAAAGATCGGATACAAGATATGGACTAGGGTTTGAGAGGAGATGGTGCTCGTGAAGATGTTGATGGAGATTGACCCCCTCTCAACGACAGGATCATTGGTGATGACGATGGCTTCGATTTTCCCCTCTCGGAGGGAAGTTTCCCCGGCAGAACAGCTCCGCCAGAGCCCTAGATTGGTTCTGCCCAAGTTCCGCCTCAAGACGGCGGCGCTTCATCCCGAAAGTTCCCTTCTCATTTTTTTTCCAGGTGAAAACACACCCATATAGCAGAAGATGAGCATTAGGGGCCTGCCAGGGAGCCCACAAGGCAAGGGGCGCACCCAGCGGGGTAGGGCACACCCTCCACCCTTGTGGATGGTAGGTGGCCCCCCTCTGGTGCTTTCTTTGCCCAATATTTTTTATATATTCTAGAATAATTCTCCATGAAAGTTTCAGTACTTTTGGAGTTTTGGCAGAATAGGTCTCTAATATTTGCTTTTTTTCCAGTCCAGAATTCAAGCTGCTGGCATTCTCCCTCTTCATGTAAACCTTATGAAATAAGAGAGAAAGGGTATAAGTATTGTAATATAATGTGTAATAACAGCCCATAATGCAAGACATATCGATATAAAAGCATGATCCAAAATGGACATATCAGCGGTATAAGCCATGGAAAAGTTATAATACAGTAGCTACAATGCCAAAACAAAATATGAATGGGATTGCGACAGTACTTAGAGTAGTGATTTGCTTTATTATACTAACGGATCTCACCGAGTTTTCTGTTAAGTTTTGTGTGGATGAAGTGATCAAAGATTGAGGAGGTCTCGATATAAGGAGAAGGAGGAGAGACAAGTGCTCAAGCTTGGGGATGCCCAAGGCACCCCAAGTAAATATACAAGGAGACTCAAGCATCTAAGCTTGGGGATGCCCCGGAAGGCATCCCATCTTTCTTCAAATAGTATCGGTATATTTTCATCTTCGTTTCGTTCATGTGATATGTGCAAATCTTGGAGCGTCTTTTGTGTTTGATTTTCATTTTTCTTTTATGCACCATGTTGATATGATATAGTCCATGGTTGATTTATAGAATGCTCATTTCACTTCACTTATATCTTTTGAGTATGGCTTTATAGAATGCTTCATGTGCTTCACTTATATCATTTGACGTTTGGATTGCCAGTTTCTCTTCACATAGAAAACCGTTCTTTGTAGAATGCTCTTTTGCTTCACTTATATTTTTTAGAGAACGATCTTTTGTAGAAAGAATTAAAATCTCATGCTTCACTTATATCTGTTTTGATAGTCATTAGGTATTGGTCAATTGAATGGTTAGTCATAAAATCCTACATAAAATTGGTGGACCACTGAATATGATATGTTTGATTCCTTGCAATAGTTTTTGCGATATAGAGATGTAATATGTGGGAGGTACTAGTAAATGGTTATGTTTAGTAGGAGTATTGGCGTTAAGGTTTGTGATTCCTGAAGCATGCATGTATAGTCTCTCGTTATGCTATGAAGTTGGAGCATGATTTATTATTGATTGTCTTCCTTATGAGTGGCGGTCGGGGACAAGCGATGGTCTTTTCCTACCAATCTATCCCTCGAGGGGCATGCGTAGTAGTAATTTTCTTCGAGGGCTAATAAACTTTTCCAATAAGTATATGAGTTCTTTATGACTAATGTGAGTCCATGGATTATACGCACTCGTACCTTTCCGCAATTTGCTAGCCTCTACGGTACCGTGCATTGCCCTTTCTCACCTCGAGAGTCGGTGCAAACTTCGCAGGTGCATCCAAACCCTGTGATATGATACGCTCTATCACACATGAGTCCTATTATATGTTCCTCAAAACAACCACCATACCTACATATTATGGCCTTTCCACAACCATTCCGAGATATATTGCCATGCAACTTTCACCGCTTCTGTTTTGATGACCTGAGCATTCATTGTCATATTGCTTTGCATGATCGTAAGATAGCTAGTATGGTATTTCCATGGCTTGTCTGTTTTTCTGATATCGTTGTTATGCTAGATCATTGCACATCCTGGTACATTCCTAGAGGCATTCATATAGAGTCATACTTTGTTCTAGGTATCGAGTTGTAATTTTTATTTCTTTTGAGTTATAAGTAAATATAAGTGTGGTGATCATCATTATTCACTATTAGAGCATTGCCCCAGTGAGGAAAGGATGATGGAGACTATGATTCCCCCACAAGTCAGGATGAGACTCCGGACAATGAGAGAGAAAAAAAGAAAAAAAGAAAAAAAACAAAAAAACAAAAAACAAACAAAGAGAGAAGGGGCATTGTTACTATCCTTTACCATACTTGTGCTTCAAAGTAGCACCATGTTTTTCATATAGAGAGTCTCCTATTTAGTCACTTCCATATACTAGCTAGTGGGATTTTTCATTATAGAACTTGGCTTGTATATTCCGGTGATGGGCTTCCTCAAATGCCCGAGGTCTTCATGAGCAAGCAAGTTGGATGCACACCCACTTAGTTTTCATATCAAGCTTTCATACAATTATAGCTCTTAGTGCATCCATTGCATGGCAATCCCTACTCCTCACATTGATATCAATTGATGGGCATCTCCATAGCCCGTTGGTTAACGTTGATGTGAGACTTTCTTAACATTTTGTCTTCTCTATATTTACCCCTATCATCATACTCTATTCCACCTATAGTGCTATATCCATGGCTTGCGCTCATGTATTGTGAGAGGGTTGAAAAAGCTGAAGCGCGTTAAAAAGTATGAACCAATTGCTTGGCTTGTCAATGGGGTTAGGCATGGTAAATACTTTGTGTTAAGAAGACAGAGCATGACAAGACTATACAATTTTGTAGGGATAACTTTCTTTAGCATTGATATTTTGAAAGACACGATTGTTTGTTGGGATGCCTGAGTATTGATGACTTTATGTCAAATTATAGACTATTGCTTTGAAGCACTCGTGTCTTAGTATTGATGCCATGATTAGATATATGATAAAGTTTATGCTAGGTAGCATTCCACATAAAAAATATCTTTTTTATCATTTACCTACTCGAGGACGAGCAGGAATTATGCTTGGGGTTGCTAATACGTCTCCGCCGTATCTATAGTTTTTCATTGTTTCATGCCAATATTATACAACTTTCACATGTTTTTGGCAACATTTTATATGATTTATTGGACTAACCTATTGATCCAGTGCCCAGTGCCAGTTCATGTTTGTTGCATGTTTTTTTCACAGAATATCCATATCAAATGAAGTCCAAACGTGATAAAAATTTACGGAGAATAATTTTTGAATATTTGTGATTTTTTGGAGGTGGAATCAACGCAAACGGGAGCCCATAGGCCCCAAGATACACCAGGGCACGCCCCAGGCCCCAGGCGCACGAGGTGTCTTATGCTCACCTCATATGTCGGTTGGGTCTCTACTTCGGGCGCAAGGAAGCTTATATCCGGAAAAAAATCATGGAAAAATTTCAGCGCAATCAGAGTTATGGGTCTCCCAGAATATAAGAAACGGTTTTCCGCCAGATCTCAGGAACACGAAACAGAAGAAAACAGAGAGACAGATCCAATCTCGAAGGGTCTCCTGCCCCTCAGCCACCATGGAGGCCATGGCCCAGAGGGGGAACTCTCCTCCCATCTAGGGGGGAGGCCAAGGAAGAAGAAGAAGGAGGGGGGCTCTCTCCCCATCTCTCCCGGTGGCGCCAGAGTGCTGTTGGGGCAAGGATCGTGACGACGATCTACATCAACAATCTTGCTACCATCAACACCAACTCTCTCCCCCTCTATGCAGTGGTGTAACCTTTGTTCTCCCCACTGTAATATCTACTTAAACATGGTGCTTAACTCCATATATTATTTACCATTGATATTTGGCTATCCTATGATGTTTGAGTAGATCCGTTTGTCCTCTAGGTTAACTGTGATCTTGGTTGGTATGATTGTATATTTTATTTATGGTGTTGTCCTACGGTGCCCTCCGTGTAACGCAAATGGAGGGCCCTACTATAGGGTGTTGCAATATGTTCATGGTTTGCTTATTGTCGGTGTTCCGGGGGTGACAGCAGCCTAAATCCGAATAAGTGGGTTATGACGTATGGGAGTAAAAAGGACTTGATACGTAATGCTTTGGTTGGGTTTCATGACCTTAGTGATCTTTACTAGCTGCGGATTCTTCCTAGGGGTCCAATCATAAGTGCATATGATCCAAGTGGAGAAAGTATGGTAGCTCATGCCTCTCCCTCATGTCAAATTACAAGAATGATTACCGGTACTTGTTATCGATTGCCTAGGGACAAATGACTTTCTTGTTGACAAAAGCTATCCACTTTTATTATCTTGCAATTTATTCGTAGTTTTATTCCCACAAACTCGTAGATATATTCTTGCCAAATAATGTCATACTTGTTTTAGGTAAAGCAAACGTAAAGTGTGCGTAGAGTTGTATCGGTGGTCGATAGAACTTGAGGGAATATTAGTTCTGCCATTAGCTCCTCATTGGGTTTGATACTCTTATTTAACGAAGAAGGCTACAAACGATCCCCTATACTTGTGGGTTATCATTCCCCCTCCTCGCTACAGGAGCAGGGGGATCGGGGCACCCATCCGGCCACCGACCGGCGCCATGTCGATCATCGGCCGGTGCCGGCCCCCTACTTAGCAGCCCCTTCCCACCCGGCACCTGAACCAAACCCTAGCCCATCTCCCTCTCCCCCTCTCCCCTCCTCACTCTCTTGAGCTCAAGCTTGTCCCGGTGCCCGGCGCCGCGCTTGTCCCCGTTGCCTTCCGTCATCGCCTCGCCACTCCGACCACCGCCTCGACCCGGCTCCACCGAGCCTCGACGACCCCCTTCTCATCAACACTGTGAGCGGCCGCCTCCTCTCCCCCTCCTCGATTCACCGTCGTAGGCCATCGTTCACGCCGTCCGAGCTTCTGACTGTGGCCGCGGTCATCACGCGGTCGCCCTGCCTACGCGTGCCCCTGTCCCCGCCGCCGTTGGCCGGTCGTCCCACCACTACTAGGAAAAGGGCTACTAATGGCGCACTAGTTTTGCCTACTAATGGCGCATCACTGGTGCACCATTAGTATCACACCACTAGTATTTTTTACTAATGGCGCACCACTGGTGCGCCATTAGTATAGGCCACTGGTGCGCCATTAGTATAGGCCACAGTGTGCCATTAGTATTTTTGAATTTTGAAGGCGGGAAAATAGTAGTGGCGCACCGTCTAACCCCCATCGTGCGCCATTGCTATTTTTGAATTTTGAATTTGGATCTAGATCGTGGTTTTTTTGCCCATTTTTTGCTCGTTTTTTTGCTCGTTTTTTGGCACGATATTATTTCAAATTTTGTTCCTGTTTTTGGATCTTGTATGTTCTTTTGCCGTGTTCTTTTGCCGGAGAGGAGTTTGCCGGAGAGGAGGAGGAGGTCACCGGAGAGGCACTCGCTTACATCACTGGAGAGGAGGAGGAGGTCGCCGGAGAGGAGTTCACCGAAGCATTGGAGAGGAGGAAGGAGAAACCATGAGGGAATGGGAGGAGAGGAGGGAGGAGGAGCTCACCGGAGAGGAGGGAGGAGGAGCTCACCGGAGAGGAGGGAGGAGAAACCGTGAGGGAGGGGAGGGGAGGAGAGGAGGGAGGAGGAGGTCGCCGGAGAGGAGGAGGAGGTCGCCGGAGAGGAGGAGGAGGAGGTCGCCGGAGAGGAGGAGGGTAGTATGGTGGAGGAGAGAAGGGAAGATGGAGTGGAGGAGAGGAGGAGATGGAGTGGAGGAGAAGAATGAAGAGGTAAGGAGGAGAGGACCACGCCCAACCATATATACGGCATAGTAATGGCGCACCGTGGGCAGGTGCGCCATTACTATTTTTTTTATTTTTTTTATTTATTTTGAATTTTGAAGGCGGAAAGATACTAATGGCGCACCATGGGCAGGTGCGCCATTAGTAACTTTTATTATTATTATTTTGACTTATTTTGAATTTTGAAGGCGGGAAGATACTAATGGCGCACCATGGGCAGGTGCGCCATTAGTAATTTATTTTTATTTTTTTGACTTATTTTGAATTTTGAAGGCGGGAAGATACTAATGGCGCACCATCGGCAGGTGCGCCATTAGTAAGTTTGAATTTTTTTGAATTTTTTTGCCTCTCCAGATCTTAAAAGCCCCGTATCTTTTTTCTCTTGGGTTTTTGAGGATTTTGAAAATGTTTAACTTTTTCATCCGAGTTCGTACGCAAAAGTTATGCCCATTTTTACAAATTCTCGAGAGATTTTGCAAAAAGTTGAAAATTCATGTTTGTAAATTTTGCTAACAACTAGACCACATATCACATGGGAATCTTATTTTCTTTTATTTTTTGACATTTCTATCATTTTCTTTTATTTTTTTTGAAACTGAAAAGGCGGTCCCCGCTTGTGCTCGTCTGCTGCTGTGGGCTGCTACCTCCCCTGCCCGTCCTGTCCTACTGCTCGCCCATCCCCGACGGTGGTCTGCCGCACGCGTGCCTTGCCGCGCCGTCCCGCGCTCCCCACTGCAGCTTGCCGGCTCCGCCCCTGCCTCTCACCCCTCCCGCCTCTACCTCCGCCACGTGACCCCTCCCCAGCCCCGCACCTGCTTCGCACGCTACCTGCTGCTGCTGCAGTAGTTACTGTGCCTCGCCGCTCCAGCTGCTGCTGCCTTTCCCCGCCTGCCCATGCGGCGCCGCTGCCCCTTCGCCTGTGCGTCGCTTCGCCCCGACCCTGGCCACCAGCCCCCTCATGCCGCCGCCTGCCGCCACGGCCGGTGCCAGCCATGGTCGTCGTGCACTCCGTGGGCGGGCTCCTCGTCACCCAGGCGGGTTTGCCCCGGCGCCCGCTAAACCCCCTCGGGCCACTTGCCAATGGGTCCGAGCGCCCTGGCCTTTATAAAAAAAGAGTTATAAAAATGTTTAAATAAATAATATTAATTAATTAATAAACTAATTAATTAAGTAACTTAATTAACTAGCTATTTAATCTGTAATTAGCTAAATGTCAGTATGACAGGGGGGCCCACCCCCTGTTGACTAGTCAATGTTGACTGGTCAACTCGGACCCCCATGGGCCCACTGTCAGCCTTTTTGTATAATCTGTGTACACTAGGCTGGGTACCCATAGCGTTTTCATCTTTATTTTTGAATAAAAAATAATTTTATAAAATGTTCAAATCTTTGAAAAAACATATAAATTAATCTGTAACTCACATGAAAATGTTTTCTACATTAAAGTTCCTTAGAAGAACGAGATGATCCTGAATATGCCCTATGTTCGTCTGTCACCTGTCCCTAGCATAGCAAACATGGAACTGTCCCCCTTTGTTTCATCTGTCCGAAAAATGCAAACTTCGCGAAAACATTCTCGGATGTTATCCCCCTTCACCGGTATCGTGTAACACTGCGTTAGAACGCCCCTAGCACCGCGTATCTCCATGGCATGCTTAGTGATGCTTTGTGTGCTTTATATTTACTGTTTCTCCCCCCTCTTCTTCTCTAGTAGACCCCGAGACCATTGCCGACGCCCCTATGATCGACTACGTCGACGACGACCCTCCTTCCTTTTCAGCAGAGCTTAAAAGTAAGAAAACCCCCGTTGATCACTCTGATATCGCCTAGTTCCTTCTCTCTCATGCTTGCGTTATATTTGGCTACATTTATTAATTGCTCCGATTCTGATGCATAGCCTGCTTTTGTAACTTGCTGTTGTACCTTACCTATTTAGCCTAAACAGCTTAGTATAGGTTGGTTGGTGATCCATCAGTGACCCCTCTCCTTGTCCTAGTTGCCCCGGCTTGTTGACTGATGACTCGATCAACGTGATTGACATGCAGAGCCCGACACATCACTTCACCCCCTTTAGTTGTGCGACTCTGCAGAGCTACTATCGAGTGCTGAGGGTGATACCTCGTAACACACTCCTGATGATAACTCTACAGTGTAGCTATTCGGTCATGGTCATCGAGGGTGATTCCTCCTTCACCACTCCCGATACGTCTTTGTCGTGCAACACCTCAAGTGTGAACCTCGAGGGTGATTCCTCATATGTTCACCTCGACGATTACATCGAGTGGAATCCATCGAGGGTGATTCCTCGGGTTTTCCCCCTTGATGTTTTGGACACACTGTTACCTTGACCTTACTACAGACCTTTGTTAAAGTCGGGCAGGCCCAGTGAGCACCCGTGAGAGATACTTGTGAAATTCGGGCGGGCCTGGAGAGCACCCACGAGTTACGCTGGCGGCTGGCTGTTTAGCGGTATCACCCAGCAGGGGGTGGTAGATCCGGAATTGTCCCGACAGCCGTCAGTTCTTTTAATAATGCAATAATAGGTTTGGGTATTTGTTCTGAGTTGGCCACTAGCCTGTACGCACTAACCACCACACGGGAGCAGTTACGGGAACTCGGCGTCGTAGTATCAGCCGAAGCTTTGTCAGACCTCCAGTTCAGGATTGCGCCATGGTTGGATCGTGTCGACCATCCGACATGGTGCTGGTATTCACCCTGCGCGCAACAACCCGGAGTGCAACGAGCGATGGGCCCAAGACCCCAGAGCGCTTAGGATGTAGACCTGCGGGGACCTCTCTACTGAGCCTAGGTATGGCTGCGACGTGTTGATCTTCTGAGGCCGGGTATGGACCCAAGAAAGTGTGTCCGGCCAGAGTAATCAAGCGTGTTGGGAAATGTGGTGCACCCCTGCAGGGAAGATTATCTATTTGAATAGCCGTGTCCACGGTAATAGACGTTCAGACTTGTATCCTGATCTATTATAACTAGAAATGGATACTTGAGATATGTGATGGATATGTGGCTCCGGGATTGCTTTCTCGCAGGGAGTCAAGGAAGGATCTCTGGGCATTAATACTACAACATGTTTGTTAATTATAAAATGCGATTATGTACTCTTCTGAATGCTGCAAGATGCTAGAAGATGCTAGTCTTTGATAGGCTAGACTTTCCCCTCTACTCTGACATTCTGCAGTTCAGTCCACAGATACAGCCCATTCCTTTGATATTGATGCATACTTAGTATAGATCTGATGTAATTCTTGCGAGTACTTTGGATGAGGACTCACGGTTCCTTTGGTACCTCTTTTCCCCTATACCCGGTTGCTGCGATTAGATGGTGGAGCCCAAGAGCCAAATGCCACCCCGTCGACTACTACTACTACCTGGAGGGTGCCTACTATTCATGGAGAGCACCGACGACCAGGAGTAGTTAGGAGGTCCTAGGCAGGAGGCCTTGCCTCTTCGATTGTTGATGTTTGCAGTAGCCTTTTTAAGGTAATAACTTGTTTAACTTATGTCTGTACTCACATATTGTTGCTTCCACGGACTCGCTTGTGTATCGAGCTATGTATTCGGGCCTCAAGGCCCCTAGCTTGTAATATGAAGCTTGTATGACTTTCATTTGTGTTTAGAGTTGTGTTTTGATACCTTCCGTGAGTCCCTAATCTTGATCGTACACGTTTGCATGTATGATTAGTGTACGATTGAATCAGGGGCATCACAAGTTGGCATCAGAGCCGACTGCTTGTAGGAATCCCCCTTCGAACTCCTTGGCCGAAGCTGAGTCTAGTCTTTGTAAAACTGATTTACTAACATGGTTGTGTGGCTTACGGGCCCATGTCGCCATTGGGTGGTATTAGGATCTTTTATTCCTCGTTTATACTCTGGGACTCTGATCTCTCTACTATTCGGGTTAAATGATTTTGATAAACCTAACATTAGGATCTCGTGATCACATTCCCCCGAAGATTTGTATTACCCCTTTCTCGAATTGAGGGCCAAGATCTGCTTCACAATGTTCATTGACCGCATGATCCTTTTATCAAGGGCACCCTGCAGCATCCCTTGCAGATTCCTCTCTCTCTAGTGGATTTGTCGAACATTGATGTAGCCTTTGCTATGTCCCATTGTTGTTTCCCTCCATCACGTGCATGCATGCCGCCTAGTATGTCTAGGGTGTTTCTCTTGTCAGAACTCATACGAACAACGTGTATTTGGCTCCGTATATGTATTAGTATGTCTTCAATGACTACTGCTTTGTACATACTACGCCTTTGCTCATTGTTCTGATTACATCATGAATGACTCCATACACTTGCTCCAACCCTTGCTAAACTACCCACCGTTGCTTTTAAGCAGGGTGGTTAGACTCGCTCATCATGGCCGTGGTGGCGACAATCGACCACCTCCCGAATACATGGCCGGAATGATACAACAGTTGAGCTGAATCACCAATTCATGGAAGGAGTCATGGCTCAGTTTCTGTGCCCCAATATGAATCATTAACCTCCCAGTAACACTACAAGACTTTGCGCGTAGCAACCCTGTCATCTACCGTAGCTCAACTCAGCCCCTTGATGCTAATGATTGGCTCCGTGACATCACTTTGAGTTGGAGTCTGCTGATGTAGCCCCTGCCAAATATGTCACCTTCACGGCTTATTACCTGAAAGGTCCCACTGCTCAATTGTGGGACATCCATAGGCGTCCTTACCTGTTGGAACTGCCATCACTTGGCCACAATTCCGAACTGCATTCCGTGGGCCAATGTAGAACCACCATGGTTAGTCACAACGTACCAGTTGAAATTGAAGGATTGGACTTCCATGTTTCCCCCATTGTTTTGAAGTCGTCCAATATCGACCTCATTCTGGGAATGGAATGGTTAAAAACACATACCTCTTCTATCGTTTGTGCCACTAAAACCGTCCATCTACTACATCCGTCAAATGAGATAGTGAGCTACCATGCTCATCTTGTTTGAAATGTCGAAGCACGGATTTATTCCTTGAATGCGTGAAAAGCTTCTCCTTTTGCGAGAATTGAAAACACTACATCAAAGTCTAAATTATCTGTCCGGTCCGCGTTCTCGATCAAGCTAAACATCGCACCCACCAGAGGACTATCAAATTTCTAAAGATTAAATGGTCAAATCATTCTGAAGATGAAGCCACTAGGGAACGCGATGATCATCTTAGTGATGAATACCCCGCTTTGTTTCCTTCTACCTCCTAAATCCCGGGACGAGATTTCTTGTAGTGGAGGAGAATTGTAACGCGTGGATAATTAAGCTACAGTAAACCTCTCCTAATGATGCCATGTCACCATGATTTCTATTATTAAACTCTCGTTGATTCAAAACCGATTCAAATTCAAATATAAAAATAAATTCAAAAATAAAAGTTTTCAAATGTCAAAACTAAAATGTGCAAACCATGGCAAATAATTCATAAGAATTATTGGTGAAGAAACCAATTTTTTATAAAATGTTTACGTGCTCTAAATGATTAAAATAGTGGCTTGAACAATCATTTAAATGCCTTTTGTAATTTCTAAAATTTTAATCTATTTTATTTGTGGGTGAAACTTTTTGTGGTAGATGTATAAATAGGAATACAAATTAAGGAACAAATTCTATATTTTATAGAACTCTAATAAATTAGAAGTTGAATGAAAACAGAGCAATAAATAAATAATGTATAAAATAAAACACCCCTCCCCCTAGCCAAATGGCTCAGCTGGCCTCTCAAGCCGAGCCAGGCCGTCTAGACGCACGTCTTGCCGTTCCCCTCCACGCGACAGGAGCGGGGTGGGGGGGGTCGTGGCACCCATCCGGCCACCGGCCGGTGCCCCCCTACCTAGACGCCCCTCCCCCCGGCTCCCGAACCGAACCCTAGCCCCTCTCCATATCCCCCTCGCCACTCCTCATTCTCTTGAGCTTGAGCTCGTCCCGACGCCGCGCTTGTCCCCGTTGACGTCCGTCGTCGCCTCACCTCTCCAACCACCGCCTCAACCCGGCTCTACCGAGCCTCAACTTCCCCCTTCTCATCAATGCTGTGAGTGGCCGCCTCCTCTCCCCCTCCTCGATTCATCGTTGTACACCGTCGTCCGTGCTTCTGACTGTGGCCACGCTCATCACGCGGTGGGCGTGCCTGAGCGCGCCCCCTGTCCTTGTCACCGCTCGCCGGCCATCCCACCCCGCCCGTGCTCGCCTGTTGTTGTGAGCTGCTACCTCCCCTGCTGCCCGCCATGGCCTGCTGCTCTCCCATCCCCGGCGGTGCCCTGCCGCACCTGTCAGCCCTCGCGCCGCTCGCCGCCCTCCTCATCTCCCACACGCATGCCTAGCCGCGCTGTCCCATGCTCCCTGCTGCAGCTCGCCGGCCCCGCCGCTGCTGCTCGCCCCTCCCGCCTCTGCCTCCGCCACGCGACCCCTACCCGGGCCACGCACCTGCTTCGCCCACCGCCTGTTGCTGCCACTGCAGCAGCTGCTGCACCCTGTCGCGCCTGCAACGACTGCTGCTGATGCCGCCTTGCCCCGCGTGCCTTCACGCCGCCGCTGCAGCTTTGCCTGTGCGCCGCTCCGCTCCTGGCCACCAGCCCCCTCGCACTGCCGCCTGCCGCCACGGCCGGTGCCAACCATCGCGGATGCGCCCTCCCTGGGCGGGCTCCCTGTCGCCCGGGCGGGTTCGCCCCGGCGCCCGCTAAACCCCCTCGGGCCACTGGCCAATGGGCCCTAGCGCCCTGGCCTTTAAAAACATTTTTAAAAATATTAATTAATTGACAAATTAATTAATTAATTAATTGAAAAGTTAATTAACTTAATTAACTAGCTATTTAATCTGTAATTAGCTAAATGTGAGTATGACAGGAGGGCCCCAGGCCCTGTTGACCAGTCAGCATTGACTGGTCAAGTCGGACCCCCCTGGGCTCACTGTCACCCTCTGTGTATAATTTGTGAACACAGGTCTAGGTACCCATAGCACTTTAGTCTTTATTTTTGAATTAAAATTAATTACTAAAAATGTTTAAATCTTTGAAAAATCATATAAATTAATTTGTAACTCGCATGAAAATGTTTTCTACATGAAAGTTGCTCAGAAGAATGAGATGATCCCGAATACACCCTTCGTTCATCTGTCACATGTCCCTAGCATAGCAAACATGGAACCGTCCCCTTCGTTTGATCCATTCGAAAAATGTAAACTTCGGGAAAACATTCCCGAATGTTATCCCCCTTCGCCGGTATCGTGTAACACTATGTTAGAACACTGCTAGCACCGCGTATCTCCATGTCATGCTTAGTGATGCATTGTGTTCTTTATACTTACTGTTTCTCTCCTCTCTTCTTCTCTGGTAGACCCCGAGACCACTGCTGACGCCCTTGTGATTGACTACGTCGATGACAACCCTCCTTCCTTTTCAACAGAGCTTCCAGTCAACCAAACCCCCCTTGATCATTTCAATATTTCCCAATTCCTTCTCTCTCATGCTTGCACTATATTTTGCTACAGTTATTGATTGCTCATATTCTGATGCATAGCCTACTTTTGTAACCTGAAGTTGTACCTTACCTATTTAACCTAAACTGCTTAGGATAGGTTGGTAGGTGATCCATCAATGAGCCCTCTCCTTGTCCTAGTTGCCCCGGCTTGTTGACTGATGACTCGATCAACATGGTCCAGAGCCCGACACATCACTTCACCCCCTTTATTTGTACGACTCCGTAGAGCTACTATCGAGTGCCGAGGGTGATAGCTCGTAACGCACTCCAGATGATAACTCTGTAGTGTAGCTATTTGGTCATGGTCATCAAGGGTGATTCCGCCTTCACCACTCCTGATATGACTCTGTCGTGCAACATCTCAAATGTGAACCTCGAGGGTGATTCCTCATATGTTCACCTTGACGATTACATCGAGTGGAATCCATTGAGGGTGATACCTCGGGTTTCCCTCTTGATGTTTTGGACACACGGTTACTTGACTTTACTTTAGACTTTTGTTAAAGTCGGGCGGGCCCAGTGAGCACCCACAAGAGATACCTGTGAAAGTCAGGCGGGCCTGGAGAGCACCCACGTGATGTTACGGTAGCGGCTGGCTGTTTAGCGGTATCACCCAACAGGGGTGGTAGCTTCGGACTTGTCCCGATAGGTGTCACTTATTTTAATAATGCACTAACAGGTTTGGGTATTTGTTCTAAGTTGGCCACTGGCCGATACACACTAACCACCATGCGGGAACAGTTATGCGCACTTGGCGTTGTAGTATCAGTCGAAGCTTTGTCAGACGTCCAGTTCAACATTGCAGCATGATCGGATCGTGTTGACCAGCCGAGGTGGCGCTGGTATTCACCTTGCACGCAATGACCCGGAGTGCAATGGACGATGGGCCCAAGATCCCGGAGCGCTTAGGATGTAGACCGGGGGGGACCTCTCGGCTGAGCCTAGGTAGGGGTGCGACGTGTTGATCTTCTGAGGCCGGGCATGGACCCAAGAAAGTGTGTCCGACCAGAGTAATCAAGCGTGTTGGGAAATATGGTGCACCCCTACAGGGAAGATTATCTATTCGAATAGTCGTGTCCATGGTAGCGAACGTTCAAGCTTGTATCCTGATCTATTATGACTAGAAATGTATACTTGAGATATGTGATGGATATGTGTCTCCGGGATTGTTTCTTGCTGGGAGTCGAGGAAGGATCTATGGGCATTAATACTACAACATGTTTGTTAATTATAAAATGTTATTTTGTACTCTTCTGAATGTTGCAAGATGCTAGAAGATGCTAGTCTTTGATAGGCCAGACTTTCCCCTCTATTATGGCATTCTGCAGTTCAGTCCAAAGATACAACCCATTCCTTTGATATTGATGCATACTTAGTATAGATTTCATGTAAGTCTTGCGAGTACTTTGTATGAGTACTCACGGTTGATTTGCTACCTCTTTTTGCCCTATACCCGGTTGCTGTGATTAGATGGTGGAGCCCAGGAGCCAGATGCCACCCCTGTCGACAACTACTACTACCCGGAGGGTGCCTACTACTACGTGGAGACCGCCGATGACCAGGAGTAGTTAGGAGGTCCCAGGCAGGAGGCCTTGCCTATTCGATCGTCAATGTTTGTGCTAGCCTTATTAAGTCAAAAACTTGTTTATCTTATGTTTGTGCTCAGATATTGTTCCTTCCGCTGACTCGCTTGTGTATAGAGCTATGTATTCGATCCCTTGAGGCCCCTGACTTGTAATATGAAGCTTGTATGACTTTCATTTGTGTTTAGAGTTGTGTTGTGATATCTTCCTGTGAGTCCCTGATCCAGATCTTACACGTTTGCGTGTATGATTAGTGTATGATTGAATCAGGAGCGTCACACACAACGTAGTTTTATTTCTCGTTTCTAGATGGAAGTAAACGTTCGGTGTACGTAGAGGCGTATCAATGGCAAATAGGACTTGAGAGAATATTGATATTACCATTAGCTCCTTGTTGGTTTGACACTCCATACTTATCACTTCCACCTTTGGAAATTGCTACGATGATTCCTTGCACTTGGGGATTATCAGAGCACCATGTTTAAGTAGAGTTTATAATGGGGAGAATAGGTGTTACACCGCTACAGAGAGGTGGAGAGAGTTGGTGTTGACAACAGCAAAGTTGTTGGTGTAGATCATCGTCATGATGATTGCCCCAACGGAGTTCCGGCGCCACAGGGAGAGAGGGGGAGAGAGCCCCATCCTTCTTCTTCTTGCTTGGCCTCCCCCCAAGATGGGAGCATAGCTCCCCCTCTGGTCCATGGACGCCATAGCGGCCAAGGGGCAGGAGGCCCTCTGAGATTGGATCTCTCTCTGTTCTCTTCTATTTTGCGTTCCTGTTTTCTGGCTAAAAACCGTTTCTTAAATTCCCCGAGATCCATAACTCCGATCGGGCTGAAATTTAACACAGTTTTTTCTGGATATTATCTTTCTTACAGCAAAAGAAAGGGGTTAACCAACTTGAGAGGTACGCACTAGGTACCACGACACCCCCTACCCCCTGGGCACGGGCTGATGCCTGATACGTGTCTGTCATATCTACTTTTCCAAACACTTTTGCTCTTGTTTCAGACTCTAATTTACATGATTTGAATGAAACTAACTTGGACTGACACTATTTTTAGCATAACTACCATGGTATTGGTTTTGTGCAGAAATATAAATTTTCGGAATTGGACAAAACTTTTTGGAAAATTATTTTGGAATGAAAGAAAAATACTGGAGCAAAGACCCATTGGAGGGGGCCCCTGCTGCCCCCTAGGCACCAGGACGTGCCACCCCACCTCTAGTGCGCCCTGATGGGTAGTGGGCCCCACGAGGCTCCGCCGACCCTAATCTGAATACTATAACTTCCTATTTCCCAAGACAAAACTGAGAAGGAAGTTTCATCTTGTTTTACGATATGAAGCTGCCGCCACCTCCTGTTCTTCATCGGGAGGCCAGATCTGTAGTCTATTTGGGGCTCCGGAGAGGGGGATCTTCCGTCATCATCATCATCAACCATCCTCCATCACCAATTTCATTTTGCTCTCTGCCAGGAGTGAGTAATTTCTTCATAGGCTTGCTGGATGGTGATGGGTTGGATGAGATTCATCATGTAATCAAGTTAGTTTTGTTAGGGCTTGATCCCTAATATCCACTGTGTTCTGAGATTGATGTTGCTATGACTTTATTATGCTTAATGCTTGTCACTAGGGCCCTGATACGTCTCCAACGTATCTATAATTTATGAAGTATTCATGCCCAGTTCACAACAATTTTATATCGTTTTGGTATGGTTTGATTAGAACTAACCCGGACTGACGCTGCTTTCAGCTGAACTACAGTGGTGTAGTTTTTTGTGTAGAAATAAAAGTTCTCGGAATGGGCTGAAAATTTACGATGATTTTTTATGCACCAAAAGAGACCCCCAAAGAACAAGAGCTAGACCAAAAGCTTCACGAGGAAGCCATAAGACTCCTAGTCTTGCCCCAGGGGGGCATGCCCTGAGGTCTTGTGGGCCCCTCGGGCACCTCCCTGACTTGTTTCCGATGCCAAAAATTCTTATAAATATAGAAACCTTGGGCAGGGTGCTATCCCCCAGGGAGGGTGCTCCGGGCTTGTGGGCCCCTCGTGCACCTCCTTGACGTGAGACCCACACCAAAAATTCTTATAAATATCCAATCCTCCAAAAAGAACCATAGATCGGAAGTTCCACGAAAAATCAATCTAGGCCCTCTCCAGCACCCTGCCAGAGGGGACCATCATCATCGGAGGCCATGGAGGACGAAGCCGGGCGGGGCGTCATCACCATGGAGGTTAAGAACCAGAGCGAGAACCTATCCTCATCTAGGGGGAGGCCATGGAGGAGGAAGCACAAGGGGGAGACTCTCTCCCACTCTCTCTAGTTGGCGTCGGATTGCTGTCGGGGGAATCATTGCCTTGGTGATCGTACTCATCAAACATCACCATCTTCATCACCTTCCTCATCTCTTTTAAGTGCTCCACACTCTCGCACCCCGCTGTAATCCCCTACTTGAACATGGTGCTTTATGCCACATATTATGATCCAATGATGTGTTGCCATCCTCTGATGTTTTGAGTAGACTTATTTTGAATTTGTGTTGATTGATGATCTAGATTGGGTTGAGTTGTATGTTTTATTTTGGTGTTGTCTTATGGTGCTTTCCGTGTCGTGCACATGTGAAGGATTCCCGTTGTAGGGTGTTGTGATACGTCTCCAACGTATCTATAATTTTTGAATTTGCCATGCTATTATATTATCTGTTTTGGATGTTTATGGGCTTTATGATACACTTTTATATTATTTTTGGGACTAACCTATTAACCGGAGACCCAGCCCAAATTGTTGTTTTCTTGCCTATTTCAGTGTTTCGAAGAAAAGGAATATCAAACAGAGTACAAACAGAATAAACCTTCGGGAGAGTTATTTTTGGAACAGAAGCAATCCAGGAGACTTGGAGTAGACGTTAGGGAAGCTTCGAGGAGGCCACGAGGCAGGGAGGTGCGCCTGCCCCCCTGGGCGCGCCCCCACCCTCGTGGGCCCCTCGTGGCTCCCCTGACCGACTTCTTTCGCCTATATATGTCCATATGCCCTAAAAACACTGAGAAGCAGAATAGATCGGGAGTTCCGTCGCCAGAAGCCTCCGTAGCCACCGAAAACCAATCTAGACCCGTTCTGGCACCCTGTTGGATGGGGGAATCCCTCTCCAGTGGCCATCTTCATCATCCCGGTGCTCTCCATGACGAGGAGGGAGTAGTTCTCCCTCGGGGCTGAGGGTATGTACAAGTAGCTATGTGTTTGATCTCTCTCTCTCTCATGTCCTTGAGGTCGTACGATCTTGATGTATCACGAGTTTTGCTATTATAGTTGGATCTTATGATGTTTCTCCCCCTCTACTCTCTTGTAATGGATTGAGTTTTACCTTTGAAGTTATCTTATCGGATTGAGTCTTTAAGGATTTGAGAACACCTGATGTATGTCTTGCATGTGCTTATCTGTGGTGACAATGGGATATCACGTGATCCACTTGATGTATGCTTTGGTCAACTTGCGAGTTCCGTGACTCCCCGTGTAGCGACCCGACCTCAAATGGTCAAGTCTTTGTGCTTCAGTGTCATCCCTAGATCGGTAATGCTGACACACACAGTACTCGAAGGATTTATAACAGAGTAGTAATCACACACTTATTACATCGAATGTCTCAAAAGAGAACTTATTACAATAAATATGGCTTAAGGCCATCTAATACGATAACAGCGGAAGGCTTGGAAGATAAAGTGAGTCCATCACCTCCAACGGCATAGCTAAGCTGCACGGCAATGACCTAACGAACCTTACTCCTCGTCTGAAAAGTCTGCAACATAATACGTTGCAGCCCGAAAACGGGTTAGCACATGGAATATGCTGGCAATATAACACAGTAGAGCAAGAACAGACTAATGCTATCACTACATGCATATTTGGCTAGTGGAAAGCTCTATGGTTATAGTTTTTGCGAAAAGCTAATTTTTTCCTACAACAAAGGAATAAATTTTATTTAAATATCATGTTAGTTGAAACATCATTGAGAAGGTTCCTCCAACTCAATCCCAATTAAAGTAATTATCAACCCAACAATATTAATTAAGAGTGATGAGATACTTAGGATACTTTAAGTACTAGATACTCAAGATTGTCCATAGCTGGGGACACAGCTAACCATGATTAGATTGTACACTCTGCAGAGGATTGTGCACTTTTCCCCACAAGACTCGACCGCCTCCGTTGGATTTCTCGCACTACAAGGTGTTTGAGAAACGGATGGCCGAGACACAGTCTTTCTGAAACATTAACTCTTTACTTCGGGCAGACCATACCAAACCTACATCCCTCTACCTGCCGATCCACCTCTTCAAGAGCTCATGCAACATACTCAACTATGCTAGAGCCCATAATAGCTTGTGGCTGCACACGGAAGTTTCTAGCAAGAAAATATCTCAGTTCCCTTTGAGCCTGGGTGGTGGACCTTAGGATGATCACACGGGTACTCTGGGATATCCTAGGACAACACTGGGTTCTCTAGGTTCCCGGCAAGCAATCCACCCAAATGTGTATTAAAGTTGCCACCTTAAGTTGAACCATTAATTAACAATCTCACATCTGTCATGGATTCACTCACCCAAACCACGTCTACGAGCATAGCATAGCAGTATAAGCAATACATAGAAGTAACTCCCAAGGTTTGAGTATAACAGGGCAATAGGTTCTACCTCATCAACTACTTCCCAACCCACATGTTAATCACATCCTAATCATGCAATGTTTGAGGATTTGAACTAATGCTTAAAAACTGGGTATGGAAGGAGTATGATCATTGTGTTACTTGCCTTGCTGACGATCCGCAGAACCTAGGGACTCGCAGTAGCACGCTTTGCACTCCGGGAATTCTATCACAAACAAACAATAGCATACATAAGCAATCAAGCAAAGATGCACGGGCAAAACTCAAACAAGAAGAATTGACCAGAAAGTTCAACTTAAGAACTCCGATTTGCAAAAAGAATCAAATCAAACGGAGCAACGAAACTCAAACTGCGAAAGAAACCAGATCTATTTATAAATCAGAACTAAAGTCAAATTTTTACAGTACCAAAATCTTGTTCAAGTTGATTAAACAGAAATAGGGTTTCGAGACGAAGGTCTAGGTGCTTGAATCACCTGATTCCGATAAATGAGCGAAAAGATAAACTAAAGCGAAAATCGGATCAGAAATTGCGATAAAAAATAATCGCGAAAAATCTGAGAAAAAGAAAACTGACGAACAGACTAACGAACGAACGTTCGTTGTCCGTAACTAACGAGAGAAAACTGTTCGTTAAAACAAACGTACGGGCGAACATCTGCAAAGTAACTAAATCAAGAAAAACCACCGAACCGATCTAAAAACGAAATTAGGGTTTCTAAAAAAACCAGATCGGTTTTAAAATAAAACCGAACGGCGACGGCGACGGCGTATACCTCCGGCGAGGCTCCAGCGAGGCGGGGCGGCCCCGGCGAGGTGGGGCTGCGGCGGCGGGGTGCGCGGGCGGCGCGGGCGGTAACGGCGAGCGGTGGCGCGCGGCAAAGGGCGGCGGCGGCGCTGTGGGGCGGGGCGAGGCAGGCGGTGGGGTTGGTGGCTCGGGTGGTGGTGGAGGGGGTCCGGGGCGGGGTATTTAAGGAGGGGGCTGCTTGGGGGAGGGGGCAAGGCGGCGCGGGGAGGAGGAGTCCCGGCCGGACTCGGGGTCGCGGCGGCGGCGCTCGCGGTCTCCAGGTCGGAGACGAGGCGCGGGGCGGTTGGGCCGGCTCGGCTGGGCTTTGGCCCAGTCGGGCGCTGAGAGTTTTTTTAAATGATTTCGCCCGAACTTAAATAAATCCTAGAAAATAAAATAAAAATCTAAAAATACCAAAACAAATTTTTACCGTCTAAATAAAATGTTTAGAACAAGATGAACATTTTTTGGCCCTAAAATGCAATTTTGAAAAACGTGCAATTTTTTTAATGCAAACAAAATAGCAATAATATCCGAATAAAATCAAATATTTGATTTTAATATTTTTCCTCCAATATTTCAATTATTTTGGAGAAGTCATATTATCTCCTCTCATATATTTTAATATGAAATATTTTCAGAGAGAAAAATAATTAAAACCAAAATCCACATTTCAATATTTGATAAAATTCAAATATGAAAGCAATGAAATCCCCAACTCTCTCCGAGGGTCCTTGATTTGCTTAGGATTTCGAGGATCGCGAAATGAAACGTAGTAAAATATGATATGCATGGATGATCTATGTATAACATTCCAAATTGAAAATTTGGGATGTTACAGTCCGGTAGAAACTTTGGGGAACTCCTTGAAGTTCTTTGTGTTGGTTGAATAGATGAATCTGAGATTGTGTGATGCATATCATATAATCATACCCACGGATACTTGAGGTGACATTGGAGTATCTAGGTGACATTTGGGTTTTGGTCATTTCAGTCTTAAGGTGTTATTCTAGTACGAACTCTATGATAGATTGAACAGAAAGAATAGCTTCATGTTATTTTACTACGACTCTTGAATAGATCAATCAGAAAGGATAACTTTGAGGTGGTTTCGTACCCTACCATAATCTCTTTGTTTGTTCTCTGCTATTAGTGACTTTGGAGTGACTCTTTGTTGCATGTTGAGGGATAGTTATATCATCCAATTATGTTATTATTGTTGCGAGGACTGGCACTAGTGAAAGTATGAACCCTATGCCTTGTTTCAACACATTGCAATACCATTTGTGCTCACTTTTATCATTAGTTACCTTGCTGTTTTTATATTTTTAGATTACAAAAACCTTTATCTACCATCCATATTGCACTTGTATCACCATCTCTTCGCCGAACTAGTACACCTATACAATCTACCATTGTATTGGGTGTGTTGGGGACACAAGAGACTCTTTGATATTTGGTTGCAGGGTTGTTTGAGAGAGACCATCTTCATCCTACGCCTCCCACAGATTGACAAACCTTAGGTCATCCACTTGAGGGAAATTTGCTACTTCCTACAAACCTCTAATGATGGCCTGGCTTATTAGGGATGATAGACTACTCATATCAATAAGGAATTCCTTCTTTTCCGGGACCCATTCAGACAGAACTCCAAAGTTAAGCATGCTCAGCTTGGAGTAGTGTCAGGATGGGTGACCGACCAGGAAGTTGCTCCCAGGTGCCCACGAGTGAGGACAAAGTGCGCAGAAAAGACTAGTATTGATCTGTGGGGCCAGTCTAGATCCTGCCAGGAGTAAGGACCACCGGCGGGTGTGTCTGAAGCGTTACAAGTTGGTATCAGAGCCAACCCTTGCGGTTACATGGATGTTTGCGGACAGGTGCGCGGTCATGTTGTTCATGACGTTTGTGACCTGTCATGGCACAGGGCATGGTACATGTACCGGACTGGATGCACAGACGTATGTGCCAAGAGGGAACATTCCTGTGGCCCGATGAGGACGTCGGTTCCTCTGAGTGGGGGTGTATGTGATGGCCTGGCTTATTAGGGATGATAGACTACTCATATCAATAAGGAATTCCTTCTTTTCCGGGAGCCCATTCGGACAGAACTCCAAAGTTAAGCGTGCTCAGCTTGGAGTAGTGTCAGGATGGGTGACCGACTGGGAAGTTTCTCCCCGGTGCGCACGAGTGAGGAAAAAGTGCGTAGAAAATACTAGTATTGATCTGTGGGGCCAGTCTAGATCCCACCAGGAGTAACAACCACCGGCGGGTGTGTCTGGGCATTACACCTATGCACTTGGAGGCCCAACAACGTCTACAAGAAGAAGGTTGTGTAGTAGACATCATGTTGCAATACATTCATGATTCACTTATAATGGGTTGCTAGTGACAGAAGCTTAAACCCGAGTAAGGGGGTTGTTGCGTATGGGATAAAGGGTACTTGATACTTTAATGCTATGGTTGGTTTTTACCTCAATGATTTGTAGTAGTTGCGGATTCTTACTAGAGTTCCAATCATAAGTGCATGTGATCCAAGTAGAGAAAGTATGTTAGCTTATGCCTCTTCCTCATATAAAATTGCAATGATGATTACCGATCTTGTTAACAATTGCCTAGGATAATTCCGCACACTGATCCATGATGTCTACTACGCAACTTTTTTCTTGTAGACACGTGTTGGGCCTCCAAGCGCAGAGTTTTGTAGGACAGTAGAAATTCTCCCTCAAGTGGATGACCTAAGGTTTATAAATTCGTGAGAGGTGTAGGATGAAGCTGGTCTATCTCAAACGACCCTGCAACCAAATACAAGAAATCTCTTGTGTCCCCAACACAGCCAATACAATGGAAAATTGTATAGGTGCACTAATTCGGCGAAGAGATGGTGATGGAAGTGTAATATGGATGGTATAAATATATTTTTATAATATGAATAAATAAAAACAGCAAGGGAGAAAATAGTAAACGAGCACAAAAACGGTATTGCAATGCCTAAAAACAAGGCCTAGGGTCCATACTTTCGCTAGTGCAATCTCTCAACAATGCTAACATAGTTGGATCATATAATTATCCCTCAAAGTGCAACAAAGAATCACTCCCGAGTTCCTATTAGCGGAGAACAAAAGATAGGAATTGTTTCTAGGGTACGAAACCTCCTCAAAGCTATTCTTTCCGTTCGATCTATTCAAGAGTTCGTACTAAAATAACGCAAAGCTATTTTTTCCGTTCGATCTATCCTAGAGTTTGTACTAGAATACCACCAAAGCAAATTCATATTCATAATACTCAATCCACACAAAGAACTACAAGGAGGCCCCAAATTTTCTATCGGAGAAAGGATAATAAAAACGTGCATCAACCCCTATGCATAGATTACCTCAATATCACCGCGGGAATCCGCAAGTTAAGTGCCATAACGTATATCAAGTGAGTCAATAAGATACCCCAATGTCACCTTAAGTATTCATACCGCAATATATACTTCATGTGTTCTCAAATCTGAACATTCAATCCGACATGACAAAACTTCAAAGGGTAAAGATTCAATTCATCACAACAAGAGTATAGAGGGGAGAAACATCATATGATCCGACTATATTAACAAAACCCATGATATAGATCATGAGAGAGAGAGAGATTAAACACATAGCTACTGGTACAAATCCTTAGCCCCGAGGGTGGACTACTCCCTCCTCATCATGGTGGCCGCTGGGATGATAAAGATGGCCATCAAAGATGATTCCCCCCTTTGGCAGGGTGCCAGAACAGGTCTAGATTGGTTTTCGGTGGCTACAGGGCCCTGCGGCGGCTGAACTTCTGATCTAGGTTAACCCTGAAGGGTTTCGAAATATTTGGGAATTTATAGTGCAAAGAGGGGGTGCGGGAGGCCACTAAGGTGGGCACAACCCACCTGGGCACGCCAGGGGGCCCTAGCGCACCCTGGTGGGTTGTGCCACCCTCGGGGCACCCCCCGGGTGCAGCTCTGGCCCATTGGGTTCCTTCTGGTCCAAAAAAATCTCCAAAAAGTTTCGCGGTGTTTGGACTTCGTTTGATATTGATTTTCTGCGATGTAAAAACAAGCAAAAAACAACAACTGGCACTGGGCACTGGGTCAATAGGTTAGTCCCAAAAAATGATATAAAGTTGCTATAAAATAATTGTGACACCCAAGAATGATAAAATAACAACATGAGTACTTCATAAATTATAGATACGTTGGAGACGTATCAACATCCCCAAGCTTAATTCCTACTCGTCCTCGAGTAGGTAAATGATAAAATAAGTAATTTATGAAGTGTGAATACTAGCAAAGTGCATAAGTTTGATCAATGATCATTTCAATCACTTTTCCTAGCATCACAACATCAATTATTTCTTATGAAACTTCTCATGTTATAGTAGCAACCAATTCACATGTTAATGTTCAGACAATGAATTCTCTTGAAACTCAACAACCTATGTTCTTAGTCACCAAGCAATTGCAATTCAACTTATTCAACAGAGTTTAAGTAAGAGCTCCACATCATATAGTCTTCTATGATTGCTAACACTCACCACGTACACATGAGCAAAACGTTTCAACCGGACACATAGAAAGATAGGGGCTTACTATTTTGCCTCCCAACGTATTCACCTCAAGGGTGATGTTAACAATAGTAACTCATTCTATCCATATCCAACTGGATATATGTGCCTAGATCTTTCCTCACCACATGATGCTTGCCAAAAGAAAAAAAAAGAAAAAGGAATAGAGAGAAAAACTTTGACTCTTTGCATAAAAGTAAATACTGAGAAGTAAAAGATAGGCCCTTTGCAGAGGGAAGCAGAGGTTGCCATGCGCTTATTTGTTAGTATGCTCAATCCGTTAGTGCAAAAGAACGTCACATTATATTGCCCCCTGTGATAGCAACCTTTATTGCAGTCTATCGCTTTTATTTGTTTACCATCAGAAGTTCGTACAACGCTCAATTTTCTCTTACACTAAATAATCTTGCACTTTTAGAAGCAATTTTTATTGCCTTATTGCACCGATGACAACTTACCTGAAGGATCATGCTCAATCCTTAGGTAGGCATGGTGGACTCTTGAAAATAAGATTTGGGTTTAAGGGTTTTTGGATGCACAAGTAGTATCTCTGCTTGGTGCGGAATTTTTGGCTATCACAGATGGGGGGAAGCACCACATGTTGAAGGATCTATGACAATATAACTTCTATGTGAATATGAACAAACATAAACCATTACGTTGTCTTCCTTGTCCAACGTCAACAATTTTGGCATATAATATTTTTATGGGGGCTCACAATCGCAAAAGATTTCCATGATAGTATATTTATATGTGGAAGTTCTCTTCCTTGTACTAATTATTCGTGAATTGCTTGTATGACCAATATTGTGATTGTCAAGCCTCAAAAGATTTCACTTTATAAACCCAATGTGAACCTACCACTAGGCATGATATGATTTCAACTTCATGACATTCAATTTATGCAACAATTTACTCATAGGATATAAGTGAAGCACAAGAGTAAATGACATAGAAAAGAGCTTCGTTGACGGGATGTGAATGTCGCTTACATAGCCTCCCGGGCAACTATTTGAGGACTCTATTTTATTTAAAAACTTTCAGATCTAAGTATTTTATTAAAACAGCAAGCAAAACAAAATAAAATGACATTCCAACAATAGCACAAATCATGTGAAGAAGCAAAAACTTGGGCTCAACCGATACTAACCGATAATTGTTGAAGAGGAAAGGTGGGATGCCTACCGGGGCATCCCCAAGCTTAGATGCTTGAGACTTCTTGAAATATTCTCTTGGGGTGCCTTGGGCATTGTCGGTGTACTAGAGTAGGGGTACCCTATTACCCCGAACTCGTGCATGGGCAGTTGCAGCGCCCCGCGGCAAGGCTTGCCGGGTGACCGCCAGGACCCTCCGTGGTTCCCTTGAAGACCATTCAAGAACAAAGTATTCAAGTCGAGGCCCCGGCAAGAGGAGCTTGCCGGGAAGGACAACCAAGGCCCCGGCAAGAGGAGCTTGCCGGGAAGGCCAACCAAGGCCCCGGCAAGAGGAGCTTGCCGGGAAGAGACAAGACCCCGGCAAGAGGAGCTTGCCGGGAAGGCCACTCAAGACATACCAAGAAAGCTTGCTGCGACGCGCCCTGCGTCCTGGCAAGATCCGGCGAGCGACAAGCTTCCGGACGCGACAAGACGACGGCCGCGGCAAGGAGCTTGCCGCGGGAAACCCCCACTACGTGCCCGCGCTCCAGCTCACCTGCTAACGTGTCGCTCTAGGACTCTCACAGAGCGCACGTGGCGGGAGGCCGTGCAGCTAGGGGTACGTGGTGGCAAGAGGAGATGAAGAGAAGCCCATCGTGGCAAACGGTGGCACTCCTAACGGTCACCTTTTGCACTGTTTAGGAGACTCAGACAGGCATTTAATGCCCTTGTCCCCTACCGTCAGAGTTAGGTAGGGTGCACTGTATCCACAGTAGCGGTAGCTATACCTACCACATCCTTTTCCATTTTTACCCTTCTTGTCTACGTTGCCCCCTGTCGGTGACCCCTTGAATATAAAAGGAGGCCCAAGCGCAACGTAGAAGGGGTTCCGAGGTCGGGGAGTTCAGAGACTCGGCTAGCTCGGCTCGTTCAACCCCAGAGACACTCTTACGCTCAGTCTGGCAGCGTCCATCGCTCCTGAGCAAGAATCCAATATACACAAACAAGCAGCAGTAGGGTTTTACGCATCCGTGCGGCCCGAAGCTGGGTAAAAATCCCCCCGCGTGCACTGCCTCGATCCACTCTTTGTGCGCTCTCCGCCCCCCACCGAACCGAAAAGGGGCCCTGTCCCCACAGGTGTTGGCGGGAATCAGCATCGCCGCCGGCATCTCTGGCGCGCCAGGTTGGGGGCATCGAGATCGTGCGAACCCGATCCGGCGGGCACGCAAGCTAAATCCTCATCGTCATGGCTCCCAAGGAGCGGGCGAGCAAAAGAACGACGCCAGTGCGGCAACAGGAAAAAGCTAAGTCGTGCAAAACTTTAGATATTTCCTTTCTATATAAAGTTATCCGCCTTGGAGATCTTGTTCTTTGTACGAAAAACCTGTGCGCGGAGGAATCAACTCGTAGCTAGTCACGCCCTTACTTTGTTTCGAGTCCGCTCAACAACTTAAGTGAGCTGCTAACGCCCTTACTTTGCTTCGAGTCCGCTCAGCAACTTAAGAGAGCTGCTAGCGCCCTTACTTTGTTTCGAGTCCTCTCAACAACTTAAGCGAGCTGCAACTAGTTGCGACAAGATTACTTGTCGGTAGCGACCCCGCCAGCAGGCTGCTGAAGTTCCGCACTCGGCGCTCGCGGCAAGGGTGCCTGCACCAGCAAGTTTCCCTAGAAAGCGTAGGGTGGACGTACAAAGAGGGGTCGAACAGGAAGATAGCATGTGCTATTTATTTGAGATTTCTGCATAGACCTGTATGCCGAGGAGCCTTCTCGGGGCTAGTTGCGCTCCATGTTGCCTCGAGTCCGCTCGGCAACTTGTGCGGTTGCGCTAGAACCAAGAAGGTAAACCTTTCCGGGAGGCGATGTTCCCGAATAGCCGCTAAGGGCCCGTTCCCTCAAGCGCTGCTGGCTGGATCACACGCACCGGGAAGCATTCCAGCAGGCATAGGGAATATGTAGCAGAAGTCAAAATTCGCAAATGAGTTAAGTGCACTTCGGATGCTAATCACTTGCTATGTTTGAACGCAGTTATGGCCCGGGGGCTGGCAACTCCCTTAGGGCCAATCTTTTTGGCGTCAAGAACGACGAAGTTCTTCGCCATAAGCCTTTCCGGCAATGATCTTGCCGGGAGCCGGCGTCAAGAACGACAAAGTTCTTCGCCATAAGCCTTTCCGGCAACGATCTTGCCGGGAGCCGGTGTCAAGAACAACGAAGTTCTTCGCCATGAGCCTTCCTGGCAACCAGCTTGCCGGAAGCCAGCATCGAGAACGTCAAGGTTATCTGCTGAAGATAAAAGCCTTCCTGGCAACCAGCTTGCCGGAAGCCAGCATCGAGAACGTCAAGGTTCTCTGTTGAAGATAAAAGCCTTCCTGGCAACCAGCTTGCCGGAAGCCAGCATCGAGAACGTCAAGGTTCTCTGCTGAAGATAAAAGCCTTCCTGGCAACCAGCTTGCCGGAAGCCAGCATCGAGAACGTCAAGGTTCTCTGCTGAAGATAAAAGCCTTCCTGGCAACCAGCTTGCCGGAAGCCAGCATCGAGAACGTCAAGGTTCTCTGCTGAAGATAAAAGCCTTCCTGGCAACCAGCTTGCCGGAAGCCAGCATCGAGAACGTCAAAGGTTCTCTGCTGAAGATAAAAGCCTTCCTGGCAACCAGCTTGCCGGAAGCCAGCATCGAGAACGTCAAGGTTCTTTGCTGAAGATTAAAGCCTTCCTGGCAATCAGCTTGTCGGAAGCCGGCATCGAGAAAGACAAAGTTCTCTGCTGAAGATAAGAGCCTTCCCGGCAAGCCAGTATCGCTGGGGGCTGTGAGTGCCAAGAATCATCCACGGCAAACCAGAGTTGCCGGGGGCTGCAATACCAGATAAGTCTTTCATCCCTCATCATGCATCCTCTTATGGACTGGGGAATGCGAAACCGCGTTTCTGCCTGGAAACTGCCGTGCTCCCTCGACTCTAGGCCCTAGGGCCCGTTCTCGGGGCCAAGTTTGGTCATAGTCGCGGCAGCAAAGGGATGAAACGAGGAGACCGCACCCACCTCGTTCCTGCCTCCGTTAAAAACGTGAGAAAGGTTGAGCGACGTGGGAAGGCGGCAGGGCCTGTTGCCGGGAGATGAAATATCTGTCCGAGGGATACCAAGGATTTGTTCCTTGGCGTGGGTTTAACTCGCGAGACAAATAACCCGGCAAGCATTCCCCTTTTTCATTAAAAAACATCCCGTTCAGGTACAGTCCATAGAGGATGAAAAACATGAAAGAGAGGATTACAGATTTTAGATACAGCTAAGGCCCGAAGGCTTACAAATTAAAAAGATAAGATGCCCGTAATCCCTTTCCTGTCCCTCTTTTCAGGAGGCAGGTCAAGGAGGCGAAAAGGGCAAAAGGGGTGCCTAGGCGAGCTACGGGTGCCAGAAGACACCAAGGGAACATCCCGGGGGTCGTCCGAAGGCTGGACGGCGACGGTGGCGCTGGAAGCGGGGCTCGAAGACGGGGCGACAGGACGTCAGCACGCTGTCGAGGGCACCACGCCCTCGTACTCCGGCTTGACGGCCTTGTCGCCTGCCCTCTTCCCCTTCCGCAGCCTCCCTACGCCAGCCGCCCAAGGAGACGACCCCGGGGAGTTCAAGAAGCCGGCGACGCGGATGATGGGGTCGCCGGTGCCGCGCAAGGCGGCGCCCGACGCCTAGTCGGACCCGCTACTCCGCCGCCCGCTACCCTCGTCGTCGCTGTCGCTCCCCTCCTCGTCGCTCTCGCTCGAGGAGGAGCCTTCGCTGTCGGAGGAGCTATCCACGCAGCACTTCGCCCGAGTGCCGAAGCACCCGAAGGCCTTGACGGAGAGGAGATCGCCCTCCATCAACTTAAAATGGAGGGTAAACCCCTCCGTCAAGCTGTGGATGCGGGCGAACGTCTTCCACCCTCGATCAAGATACATCACATTAGGGGCTGGGAATGCAACGCGGACTCGCGTGCCGCTGATCCCACAGCCCCTCATGTGCAGTCTCAGCGTCTCGGGCGGCTCCACTTCCATCACGCGCGCAAACGGAGCTGGAAGCCGGAGGCGACGACGAGGCGCCCGGCGCAGCCTGACGAAGAACTCGCAAGGGTCGTCCCCTATGTGGACCGCCGTGGGAGGAAGAGCCGCCGGCGGAGGTGAAGCTGACGCGCCGTCCCGTCCGCCTCTTCCCCGAGCGCCTCGACCTCGTCCTCGACCTCGTCCGCGACCTCGTCCCCTTCCTCTTCCCCTCAAGACTGGCTCTGCCACCACGGGCGCAGAAGAGGAAGAGAGGCGCTGTCTGGCGGCGACCCTCGCCGCCACCGAGGAAAGGCCTGGGTTCCCTTTCTCCATGGCATATGAGAGAAAGGGGAGCAGAAGCTGAAGAAAGGAGAAGATGAGAGAGTGCGGGTCTCCCATGCTCCCATCCCGCTCTTTATAAAGGAGCGAGGTGGGCGCTTGGCCGCCCCACTCAGCGAATCAAGGCACGGGAAGGGCAGGGAGTCGGGGCCAACCCGCTCGCAATGGCCCAGTTTCCCAATCCACCGTCCCTGACATCAAGCGCATGGGAGCCGCGTGGCGGGGATGCAGAACTGAGGCGACAGATGAGGCAGCACCGCTCCGCCCCGTGAACGCGGGGAGTGGACGTCCCGAAAACCGCGCACCAGCCCCGTCCAGTAAATGCACCACGCCCTCACACCTACCTCCGTTTAAGGAGGAGGGCGTGAATCGTCCCCATCATCGTGGCCATGACGCATGCTCGGGGGGCTTAGCCCCACGCAACTCCCACGATCTCTCCCACGACGCCGCGTTTGACGCGTGCCGTTCTGGGCGTGCGCGGTGGGAGCAGAGTTAGATTCGGCGTGACCTAGGCCGCGCGTGCCCGTGCACTGTTTTGGGCCTGGCCCAACAGCGCTCGGCACCGTGTATGGCCCAGGCCCGGGGGCTCCTGTCGGTGTACTAGAGTAGGGGTACCCTATTACCCCGAACTCGTGCACGGGCAGTTGCAGCGCCCCGCGGCAAGGCTTGCCGGGTGACCGCCAGGACCCTCCGTGGTTCCCTTGAAGACCATTCAAGAACAAAGTATTCAAGTCGAGGCCCCGGCAAGAGGAGCTTGCCGGGAAGGACAACCGAGGCCCCGGCAAGAGGAGCTTGCCGGGAAGGCCAACCAAGGCCCCGGCAAGAGGAGCTTGCCGGGAAGAGACAAGACCCCGGCAAGAGGAGCTTGCCGGGAAGGCCACTCAAGACATACCAAGAAAGCTTGCTGCGACGCGCCCTGCGTCCCGGCAAGATCCGGCGAGCGACAAGCTTCCGGACGCGACAAGACGACGGCCGCGGCAAGGAGCTTGCCGCGGGAAACCCCCACTGCGTGCCCGCGCTCCAGCTCACCTGCTAACGTGTCGCTCTGGGACTCTCCCAGAGCGCACGTGGCGGGAGGCCGTGCAGCTAGGGGTACGTGGTGGCAAGCGGAGATGAAGAGAAGCCCATCGTGGCAAACGGTGGCACTCCTAACGGTCACCTTTTGCACTGTTTAGGAGACTCAGACAGGCATTTAATGCCCTTGTCCCCTGCCGTCAGAGTTAGGTAGGGTGCACTGTATCCACAGCGGTAGCTATACCTACCACATCCTTTTCCATTTTTACCCTTCTTGTCTACGTTGCCCCCTGTCGGTGACCCCTTGAATATAAAAGGAGGCCCAAGCGCAACGTAGAGGGGGTTCCGCAGGTCGGGGAGTTCAGAGACTCGGCTAGCTCGGCTCGTTCAACCCCAGAGACACTCTTACGCTCAGTCTGGCAGCGTCCATCGCTCCTGAGCAAGAATCCAATATACACAAACAAGCAGCAGTACGGTTTTACGCATCCGTGCGGCCCGAAGGTGGGTAAAAATCCCCCCACGTGCACTGCCTCGATCCGCTCTTCGTGCGCTCTCCGCCCCCACCGAACCGAAAAGGGGCCCTGTCCCCATAGGTGTTGGCGGGAATCAGCATCGCCCCGCCGGCAGGCATCCCCAAGCTTGAGATTTTGTGTCTCCTTAATTTTTCTCATATCACGGTTTTCCTAAATCTCAAAAGCTTCATCCACACAAAACTCAACAAGAACTCGTGAGATAAGTTATATAAACCAATGCAAAAACCTTATCATTCTTTACTGTAGAAAATCACTAAAATTATTATTCAACATTGCATAATAAATGCCTCTGCATATTTAATACTCCTATCCTCAAATAGAATCATTAAGCAAGCAAACATATGCAAACATAACAGCAATCTGCCAAAACAGTATAGTCTGTAAAGAATGTAAGAGTATCAATACTTACCTAACTCCAAAAATTATGAAAATTTACCACACTGTAGAAAATTTATCAGCGCTCATTTTAAAAAAAGTTTCAACATTTTATCACATTCTGAATTTTCTAGGGAATTTTGCAACAGCGGCAAACTTTCTGTTTTCAAATAGCAACATGTATACTTACTAAATAAGCATGGCAAAGGCTATCATTGCCACTTTTACTAAAATAAAAGATGCAAAACATTATTCTAAATAACATCAAGCAAATACTAACAAAATAAATTGACGCTCCAACCAAAACACATATCATGTGACGAATGAAAACATAGCTCCAAGTGAGGTTACCGATAATGTTGAAGACGAAAGAGGGGATGCCTTCCGGGGCATCCCCAAGCTTAGTTGCTTGGATATTCCTTGGATATTAACTTGGGGTGCCTTGGGCATCCCCAAGCTTAGGGTCTTGTCACTCCTTATTCCCCTCATATTTATATATTACCCAAAACTTGAAAACTTCAATCACACAAAACATAACGGAATTTCGTGAGATAGGTTAGTATGATAAAGAGCAAACCATTTCACTTTGGTATTGTCAAAGAAAAGATTCATAATTGTTTCCACACAATGCCTACTGCAGCATATCATTTCCACAATTCATATTGAGCAATATAAGCCATGGAAACTAGAAAACAAGCAAACTATGTATTGAAAACAGAATCTGTCAAAAACAGAACAGTATGTAGTAATATGTACTAAAACCATACTTCTGCTACACAAAAAATTCTGAACAATTAGGAAAACCTGCGAAATTTGTCTTTTAATCCTCTGCAAAAAGAATCAGCATTTTATCACGCTTCTGTTAAAAATGAGAATTATTTTCCTAAGCGTCAATTTTTCTGTTTTTCAGCAAGATCAAATCAACTATCACCGTAAGCCATCCCAAAGGTCTTACTTGGCACTTTATTGAAACGAAAGCAATAAAACATGATTACTACAGTAGCCTAATCATGTGAACACACAAAAACAGTAGGCAAAAGTGTGGGTTTTCTCCCAACAAGCGCTTTTCTTTAATGCCTTTTAGCTAGGCATGATGATTTCATTGATGCTCACATAACAGTAAAGAATTGAAACATAACGAGAGCATCATGAAACACATGGAAAGAACATTTAAGCCTAACCCACTTCCTATGCATAGGGATTTTGTGAGAAAACAACTTGTGGGAACAAGAATCAACTAGCATAGGAAGGCAAAACAAGCATAACTTCAAGATTTTCAACACATAGAGAGGAAACTCGATATTATTGCAATACCTACAAGCAAACGTTCCTCTCTCATAATAATTTTCAGTAGCATCATGAATGAATTCAACAATATAGCTATCACATAAATCATTCTTTTCATGATCCACAAGCATAGAGATTTTATTACTCTCCACATAAGCAAATTTATTCTCATCAATAGTAGTGGGAGCAAACTCAACAAAATAACTATCATGTGATTGGAAAATAAAATCATTATGACAAGTTTCATGTTTATAATTATTCAATATAACATACATGACACCACCATAATCATCATATATAGTAACTTTGTTGTCATCATCAATTGCAACCTCCTCCAAAATAGTGGATTCATCATTAAATAAAGTCATGACATCTTGGAATCCACTTTCATCAATATAATCATCATAAATAGGAGGCATGAAATCGTCATAATAAATTTTCTCATCAAAACTTGGGGGACTAAAATTATCATATTCACCAAATATAGCATCCCAAGCTTGTAGCTTTGCAAATCATTAGCATCATGGATATTCAAAGAATTCATACTAACAACATTGCAATCATGCTCATCATTGAAATATTTTGTGCCAAACATTTTATTGACTTATTCTTCTAACAATTGAGCACGATTTTCTGAACCATCATTTTAAAGAAATATATTATAAAGATGATCAATAATATGATGCAACCTAAAATCCATTTTTTTGAAGTTTTATTTTTATTAACCAAACTAATGATAAAACAAGAAACTAAAAGATTCAATTGCAAGATCTAAAGATATACCTTAAAGCACTCACCTCCCCGGCAACGGCGCCAGAAAAGAGCTTGATGTCTACTATGCAATTTTATTCTTGTAGACACGTGTTGGGCCTCCAAGTGCAGAGTTTTGTAGGACAGTAGCAATTTTCCCTCAAGTGGATGACCTAAGGTTTATCAATCCGTGAGAGGTGTAGGATGAAGATGGTCTCTCTCAAACAACCCTGCAACCAAATACAAGAAATCTCTTGTGTTCCCAACACACCCAATACAATGGCAAAATGTATAGGTGCACTAGTTCGGCGAAGAGATGGTGATAAAAGTGTGATATGGATGGTAGAAATATATTTTTATAATCTGAATAAATAAAAACAGCAAGGTAGCAAATACTAAACTGGTACAAAAGCGGTATTGCAATGCTTAAAAACAAGGCCTAGGGTCCGTACTTTTGCTAGTGCAATCTCTCAACAATGCTAACATAGTTGGATCATATAATTATCCCTAAAAGTGCAACAAAGAATCACTCCCGAGTTCCTATTAGCGGAGAACAAAAGATAGGAATTGTTTGTAGGGTACGAAACCTCCTCAATGCTTTCTTTCCTTTCGATCTATTCAAGAGTCCGTACTAAAATAACACAAAGCTATTTTTTCGTTCGATCTATCCTAGAGTTTGTACTAGAATAACACCAAAGCAAATTCATATTCATAATACTCAATCCAAACAAAGAACTACAAGGAGACCCCAAAGTTCGTATCGGAGAAAGGATACTAAAAACATGCATCAACCCCTATGCATAGATTACCCCAATATCACCGCGGGAATCCGCAAGTTGAGTGCCATAAGTATATCAAGTGAGTCAATAAGATACCCAATGTCACCTCAAGTATTCATACCGCAAGACATACATCATGTGTTCTCAAATCAGAACATTCAATCCAACATGACAAAACTTCAAAGGGTAAAGATTCAATTCATCACAACAAGAGTATAGAGGGGAGAAACATCATATGATCCGACTATATTAACAAAGCCCATGATATAGATCACGAGAGAGAGAGAGATTAAACACATAGCTACTGGTACAAACCCTCAGCCCCGAGGGTGGACTACTCCCTCCTCATCGTGGTGGCCGCCGGGATAATGAAGATGGCCATCAAAGATGATTCCCCCTTCGGCAGGGTGCCGGAACGGGTCTATCTTGTTTTTCAGTGGCTACGGGGCCCTGCGGCAGTGGAACTTCTAATCTAGGTTAACCCCGAAGGGTTTTGGAATATTTAGGAATTTATAGTGCAAAGAGGGGGTGCGGGAGGCCACCGAGGTGGGCACAACCCACCTGGGCGCGCTAGGGGGCCCTGGCGTGCCCTGGTGGGTTGTGCCCCCTCGGGGCACCCCCCAGGTGCAGCTCTGGCCCATTGGGTTCTTTCTGGTCCAAAAAAATCTCCAAAAAGTTTCGCGGTGTTTGGACTCTTTTTTATATTGATTTTCTGCGATGTAAAAAACAAGCAAAAAACAGTAACTGGCACTGGGTACTGGGTCAATAGGTTAGTCCCAAAAAATGATATAAAGTTGCTATAAAATGATTGTAAAACACCCCAGAATGATAAAATAACAGCATGAATACTTCATAAATTATAGATACACTGGATACGTATCAATCCATCATTATTCCACACTCACTATTTATAATATACACTAATATATTCTAACTTTATTTTAACAACACCTATTTTTATATTTTAGTTCTCTGATATCATGCAAAGCTATCCTCTTCATACCCACAACATAGTTTTATTTCTCGTTTCTAGATGGAAGCAAACATTCGGTGTACGTAGAGTCATATCAGTGGCAGATAGGACTTGAGGGAATATTGATCTTACCTTTAGATCCTATGGGTTTAACACTCCATACTTATCACTTCCACCTTTGGAAATTGGTACGATGATTCCTTGCACTTGGGGATTATCAAGCTCTTTTCTGGCGCCATTGCCGGGGAGCAATAGCGTGGGGTTGATATTCTCGTGTGTGCTTGTTTGCTTTGTTCACTAAGTAGATTTTGTTTTCCTGTTTTTTTTGTTTTCTTTATTTGTGGGTGAAACAATTTTTTTTAAAGAATGCAAAATACAAAAAATCACTTGCCTCTTATGCCTACAAACTTGTTCAAAAAGAGAAGTGATTGGAAGGTTATCCATTGGAGAAGTGAGGGTCGACCTTGAACACTTGTGTTCATGCTCATGGAAACAATGTATAATTTTTCATGTAAGTTTATCAAAAATAATTATCCCCTTTTATATATCCATTGTTTAATAAAAATAATGTGCCAGGTTTTGGCTTTAGGATGATTAGATTGCTTGTTTGTTGTGTGTGGTGCAAAAACAGAAGCTTTGGCTGTAGTGCGTGAATTTACATTTTTTACTAGAACATCAAAAGTTTCTGAAAATTTTACATAGTACTCCTGTACAAATTATTTATTCTTTCCTAATTTTTAAGAATTTTTGGAGTTACAGAAATATACGAAGTTTCCCGATTTCTACAGACAGTCCTATTTTTGACAGATTCTATTTTCTATGTGTTGTTCGCTTATTTTGATGAATGTATGGGTTGTATTGGGGGTATGAACCATGGTGAAGTTGAAATATAGTAGATATAATGCTAATAAATTGGAATGAGTTTACAATAGTACCTAAAGGTAGTGATTTGCTTTATTATGCTAACAGATCTCACGAGGGTTTTGTTAAGTTTTGTGTGGATGATGTGTTCGAAGATCGAGGAGCTATCGATATGAGAAGAATAAGGAGAGGCAAGAGTTCAAGATTGGGGATGCCCAAGGCACCCCAAGTAAATATTTCAAGGATACTCAAGCATCTAAGCTTGGGGATGCCTCAATTGGCATCCCATCTTTCTTCTTCAACAATTATTGGTATACCTCGGTCTTTTATGTTTATTTTTCATTTCTTTTCCTTTTTGCACCATGCTAGTATGAGATAGTCCTTCATTGATTTATAGAATGCTTCATGTGCTTCACTTAAATCTTTTGAGTATGGCTTTATAGAATGCTCTTTGTGCTTCACTTAAATCTTTTGAGTATGGCTTTGTAGAATGCTTCGTGTGCTTCACATATATATTTTGAGCTTGGATATTGGTCAATCTATATTAATTGTAGAATGATCTATGAACTTCACTTATATATTTTAGAGTATGAATAAAATTATCATCGAAATTGGGCTTGGAAGAGTATCATTAAAATATCATGCCTAGCTAAAAAGACATTAAAGAAAAGCGCTTGTTGGGAGACAAACCAATATTTTCCCCTATAGTTTTTGTGTGTTCTCATGATTATGCTACTATAGTAATCACGTTTTATAGCTTTTGTTTCAATAAAGTGCCAAGTAATACCTTTGGGATGATCTACGGTGGTAGTTGCTTTGATCTTGATGAAAAACGGAAATTTTTGTGCTCGTTGTGAGAATTTTAAAAAATCACAGAAGCATGCTTTTGATATGAATTTTTATACAAGATTGATATACAAATTTCCTAGTTTTTCCTAATTTTTCAGAATTTTCTGATTAACAAAAGTATGTTTGTTATTGAGATCATTACAAATTGTTATATTTTTTACAGATCTTGTTTTCAATGCATAGTTTGCTTGTTTTATAGTTTCTTTGGCTTATATTGCTCAATATAAATTTTAGAAATGACATGGTATAGTAGCCATTGTGTGAGACAATTATGAATCTTATCTTGACAGTACCAAAGTGAATGATTTGCAATTTATCATACTAACTCATCTCATGAAGTTCCGTTAAGTTTTGTGTGATTGAAATTTTCAAGTTTTTGGTGCGATATCGATATGAGGAGAATAAGGAGTGGAAAGACCCTAAGCTTGGGGATGCCCAAGGCACCCCAATGTAATATTAAAGGAAGACTCAAGCGCTTAAGCTTGGGGATGCCCTGGAATGCATCCCCTCTTTCATCTTCAAAACTATCGATATACCTTACTCGGAGCTATATTTTTATTCGTCACATGATATGTGTTTTTCTTGGAGCATATTTTCATTTTACTTGTTGTTTGAATAAAATCATTGGATCTGAAATCTTGAATGAGAGAGAGTCCTCCCATGACTATTTAACTATTTGACTACTCATTGATCGTCACTTATATCTTTCTAGAGTAGTTTTGTCATTTACTCTCCTGCTTCACTTATATCCTATGAGTAAATGGTTGAATGAATTGAATATCATAAATTTGAAATTATGTATGTTTCATATGCTTATCCCATGATGAGTAATTACTTCACATACAAGAAGTATAGGTGGTAAAATTTATTGAAAGTTAGCAAACACAACATTGGTCACTTGAAGAATTCATGAAAGAATATTGAAGGAAGAGAGTTTTCACATATAAATATACTATCTTGGACATCTTATATGATTGTTAGCCCCGTTAATTATTTTCAAACTTGAGCAAATTAGTTGAAGTTGGACAAGGAAGACAACGTAATGAGTTACATTTCGGTATATTTGTATAGAAGTTATATTGTTATGGATCCTCCAACATGTGGTGCTTGCTTAGGATCTTTTGATAGCCAAAAATTTGTACTAAGTAGAGATACTACTTGCGCATCCAAAACCCTTAAACCCAATTTCTTGCCATTAGTGTCTGCCATATCTTCCAACGGATTGAATAAGATTCTTCAAGTAAGTTATCATTAGTGCAAAAACCAATAAAAATGCTCATAAATATGTATGATCTTTTATTGTAAGGGAAAATAAGTGATGCGGCTTGAACTACGTCTGTATTTCCCCAACGAGGAAGGGATGATGCAGCACAACTACGGTAGGTATTTCTCTCAGTGATGAGAACAAGGTTATCGAACCATTAGGAGAACCACGCAACACTATGTGAACGACACCTGCACACAAATAACAAATACTCACAACCCGTCATATTAAAGGGGTTGTCAATCCCTTTCGGGTAACGGCGCCAAAAATTGGCAAGTAGACGGGATAAAAATTGTAGTAGATTGGATAAATAATCTCGATAGAACACAAGATAAAATAAATAAATAAATATTGCAGCATGGTAATTTTGTGTTTTTCGATTAATAGATCTGAAAATAAAAGCAAATAAAAATAGATCATGCACGCAAATATACTAAAGAAGAGACCCGGGGGCCGTAGATTTCACTAGTGGCTTCTCTCGAGAAAAATAGCAATGATGGGTAAACAAATTACTGTTGGGAAATTGATAGAACTTCAAATAATCATGAAGATATCCAGGCAATGATCATTATATAGGCATCATGTCCAAGATTAGTAGACCGACTCCTGCCTGCATATACTACTATTACTCCACACATCAACCGCTATCCAGCATGCATCTAGTGTACTAAGTTCATGGAGAAATAGAGTAATGCAATAAGAACGATGACATGATGTAGACAAGATTTATGTAGAAATAGACCCCATCTTGTTATCCTTAATATCAACGATACATACGTGTCGGTTCCCCTTCTGTCACTGGGATAAAGCACCGTAAGATCGAACCCATCACAAAGCACCTCTTCCCATGGCAAGAAAAACTGATCTAGTTGGCCTAACTAAACCAAAGATTCGAAGAAGAAATACGAGGCTATAAATAATCGTGCATATAAGAGATCAAAAGACTCAAATAACTTTCATGGATAAAAACATAGATCTGATCATAAACTCAAAGTTCATCGGATCCCAACAAACACATCGCAAAAATAGTTACATCAAATAGATCTCCAAGAGACCATTGTATTGAGAATAAAGAGAGAGAGAGAGAGAGAGAGAGAGAGAGAGAGAGAGAGAGAGAGAGAGAGAGAGGAATCCATCTAGCTACTAACTACGGACCCAAAGGTCTACAAAAGATTACTCACACATCATCGGAGAGGCACCAATGAGGATGATGAACCCCTTTGTGATGGTGTGTAGATTGGATTGTGGTTTCTGGAACTTGCGGTGGCTGGTATTGATTTTCGTTGACTCCCCTAGGGTTTCTGGAATATTGGGGTATTTATAGAGCGAAGAGGCAGTGCGGGAGGCCACCGAGGTGGGCACAACCCACCTGGGCGTGCCTAGGGGCCCAGGCGCGCCCTAGTGGGTTGTGCCCCCCTCGGGGCACCCCCAGGTGCTTCTCTGGCCCATTGGGTGTCTTTTGGTCCATAAAAATTTCTTAAAAAGTTTCGCTGCATTTGGACTCCGTTTGATGTTGATTTTGTCCGATGTAAAAAAACAGCAACTCGCACTTGGCACGATGTCAATAGGTTAGTCCCAAAAATGATATAAAATTATTGTAAAACATCCAAGAATGATAATATAACAGCATGGAAAAATCAAAAATTATAGATACGTTGGAGACGTATCAACATCCCAAAGCTTAATTCCTGCTCGTCCTCGAGTAGGTAAATGATAAAAACAGAAATTTTGATGTGGAATGCTTCCTAACATGTTCATCACATATTCTTTCTTTTATAGCATGGACAATTGGACTTTTATATGGTTGAAAGCAATAGTCTAGTTTTGACATGAGGACTTTAATACTCAAGCATATCAACAAGCAACCATGTCTTTCAAAATATCAATGCTAAAGCAAGTTATTTCTAGCCCATTATGCTCAATCATTGATCCATTCATGAAACACACTCGCATATTAGCTACACCCAATGCTCAAGTATGATCATAGTGCCCCTTAGTTGGTGCTTTATAAGAGAAGATGGAAACTCGAATAAAAATGAAAAATAAAAATTGCATAAAGTAAATAGAAGGGCTCTTGGCAGTGGGAAGTAGGGATTTGTAGAGGTGCCAGAGCTCAAAGTGAAAAAGATAGATATAAAACATTTTGGGTGGCATGCTTTTCCTGTCAACGAAAACAATAGAGTAGTTCCCAATACTTTCCATGCTAGATATATCAAAGGCGGTTCCCAAACAGAAAATATTGTTTATTCCTTTTTCCACCATACTTTCACTTTCCATGCCTAACCGTATCCACGGGTGCCTTCCATATACCAACACTTTCCAAGGAATTTATTGTTTGACAACATAAAGTAAATTCATTTTTCATTTCAGGACTGGGCATTCCTAATACCTTTGTCGTACTTCGTGCAATGACATGTGAATAAACACTCATCTTAAGTATAACACATCTAGCATGGAAGTATATCAGCCACCCCCTACCGATTCATGAGTGGTACGAGCACACAAAAGAGAAATTTATTTTGAAAATTAGACATGGCACACACAAATTTTCTTAGAACGGCAAAAGAATACCGCATATAGGTAGGTATAGTGGACTCATGTGGCCAAAACTGGTCTAGGGATGCACAAGTAGTGATCATACTTATTGCAAAATGAAGGCTAGCAAAAGATTGAGAAGCGACCAACCAAGAAACGAAAAATATCATAAGCGAGCATTAAGCATAACTAACACTGAATAATGTACCACAAGTAGGATGTAATTTCATTGCATAATTATTGACTTTCGGGCTTGCATAGGGAATCACAAACCTTAACACCAATATTCTTTCTAAAGCATAATTACTCATCAACATGACTCACATATCACTATCATCATATCTCAAAACTATTACAAGGAATCAAGTTTATTTTGTCCAATGATCTTCATGAAAGTTTTTATTATATCCTCCTTGGACATCTATCACTTTGGGACTAGTTTTATATGTTTCTTTTACTAAGCTCAAACAAGTATAAGTGAAGAACATGAGCATAAAATTTTTCTCCTCTCAAAATAATTCAGTATTGCAGGATGCTGCTAACGTGACAGTATGATCAGAGACCCTTTCATGAAACCGTGTGTGATGCATTAATCACAAACGGGGATGTAAAAAACCGTCAAAAAAGGTGCAAAACATTTGCAATGGAGGATGCATCAAACACGGTTCAGATTTTAGTTACGTGTGCGATCCAGGGCATACAGTTCAGTCCAATGAACTGTTTGCGATGAGGCGGAACAAAAGAAACGGGTAGCCTGATGAAGGCATGTGCGATATAGAGCATACGGTTCACTCGGATGAACTGTTTGTGATTAGGCAACACAAAAGAAACGGGCAGCCAGATGAAGGTGTGTGCGATATACAGCATACGGTTCACTCGGATGAACTATTTGTGGTTAGGCAACACAAAAGAAACGGTCAGCCAGATCAAGGTGTGTGTGATTAAGGGCATACGCTTCACAAGGATTAACTATTTGCGATTAGGAAACAGAACAAAAATGGGTAAGCCAGATCAAAGTGTCTGCGATTGATGGCATACACTTCACATGGATGAAATGTTTGCGATTAGCCACAACAAACTGAAATAGTTAGATAGATCAACATGTGTGCGCTGGACGGGCACACCCATTCTAATTAAAAGAAGCATGCACGATGGTAATAACAAGCGCGCACGGTTGTTGGAACAAGACATGTGCTGACATTGCCTATTGCGGTGCACGATGGTAATAATGATTTCTGGGATTCACCGTGTGGGGTGTACATACCTACGGAAATGATTGGGTTTCTATGCCTCGCCCGATCGCACACGGCCCCGGCCTGGGTCCCAGGAGGGCCTATCCTCGATGATTTCTGGGTCGTGTGGGAAGGACACCCTATCGCACACACTCACTTGGCGAAAGTTCCAAATGTCGTCGCCGAAAGGGGTTTTAAACCGTTTGTTTAGGATGTCGCTGTACCAGTGATTTAAGTGAAGCAAGAGAGAATTTCTTAAATTTTTTACTAAGTCTCAAATAAATCTAAGTGAAGCATGAGATCATTTCTTCAAAAATACTAAAGCACACCATGCTTAAAAAGATATAAGTGAAGCACTAGAGCAATTCCATAGCTCATAAAGATTTAAGTGAAGCATAGAGAGCAATTCTAACAAGTCATGGCATAATTTTGGATCTCTCAAATAGGTGCGTCCAGCAAGGATTCATGGCTAAAAACACAAAGCAAAACAAGAAGTGAAGCACTAGAGCAATTCCATAGCTCATGAAGATTTAAGTGAAGTAGAGAGAGCAATCCTAACAAGTCATGGCATAATTTTGGCTCTCTCAAATAGGTGCGTCCAGCAAGGATTCATGACTAAAAACACAAAGCAAAACAAGCAAAGACTCATATCATACAAGACACTCCAAGCAAAACTCATAATATGTGACGAATAAAATTATAGTTTCAAGTAAAATACTGATGGTTGTTAGAAGAAAGAGGGGATGCCACTCGGGGCATCCCCAAGCTTAGTTGCTTGATACTTCTTGAATATTATATTGGGGTGCCTCGGGCATCCCCAAGATTAGCCTTTTGCTAATCCTTATTCCTTCATCCATCGGAAAGTCACCCAAAACTTGAAAACTTCAATCACACAAAACTCAACAAAACCTTCGTGAGATCCATTAGTACAAGAAAGCAAATTAATATTATAACACTACAAGAAATGTGTTAATACATGACGGATTTGCGGTGACAGATTCGGAAACCGTCATGGACAGACTCGTACAGCCCGCAAGCCCACCTAAGCCCGCCTGAAGCCCTAAACCATTCCTCGTATATAAAACCTAACCCTAGAGACACTCCCAATCTTTCTCCTCCTCCGCCGCCGCCCCCATCTTGGCCCTCTCTAATTAGCGACTTCCTGCCCTGCCCACACCGCGTCACCGTATCATCCTCCTTTGCATGGCCGCCGTGCTGCTCCTGCCCGTCGTCCAGCTCCTGCTCCTCCACCGGAACCAACCGAAGCACGCCTAGAAGTGGAGGAAATTCCCGTCCCTCTCTGTACTGGATCTGGATCGGCTCCCATGATTCTTACTCCCTCTGCTGGTAAGGACGCACTAGCACATCTACTATCGTTTGCAGCAAAGAATTGAACTAAATCCAATTCAGTTCAGGCGGACCTCTTATCTTTGCAAACTTTTGTGCTGATCCGGCATGGAGGTCAAACCCGACGACGGCTTGTTGGAGCGGAGTGGCCGTGCGGTGGCCTACGGCATGGCTCAGTAGAGGGAGCAGCTCAGCGACATCGCCGTTTCCTTCCTCATCCATGAGGTCTGATCTCCCGCCCGCCCCATACACTGAAACTCAAGATCCACTTGTTCTTGTTTTTTTCTTTTTTCTTTAGACTAATCTCATAGTTTCTTGGTCAGTTCGTCTTTTACCCCAAGATAATTTCCACAAATCAGTATCTTCATTGATTTTGGTATGTGGCTACCTAATTCTACAACTAGAATAGAATAGAACAGGTTGAGAGGATCGATCTGAAACTGAGTAGGCAAACATTTCAGTCTAGGTTAGTCGGTGTCTTTGGAGCAAAATTGAACGCCCCCAAAAGAAATATCTGCACATAGGAAAAAAAACAAAATGGTATTTTGAAACATCTGAATAAAGTTTCAATGCAACGAGAGCTCCATATCGGTAGACTGCTAGAGTTGTACTTGTTTTCATTTCTTGCCATTCGATTTGCTATTAATCTTACTTTCTCAATGTACAAATGTGCTTCACAAATGTTAAAAAATCTTGATGGTTAACACTTTAAATTAAGGAGATATTTCCATAAGAAAGCTTAGTTTCTTGCTATGCTGGGTTCTATTAGCTTATTCTGAATCTGAACATGACATGACAAACCACTGAAACATTATCAGATTTTTTTTCTGTGTGTATTTAACAAGTTTCTTTGATTGATTGGCATACATCTCACGCACACATACTGGATTGCAGTGGTGTGGACAACCTCTGGCCTTTCCTTCTTCCTCCCTGATGGCGGTGTGGAACAACAGTGGGTTTCGCTAACCCCGACCGCGACCTAACATGCATGGACTGAAGCATTGGACAGGCGCCCACTACTCGGCTCCGCATGTCTGGGTCATCTGAGATAAGTTATTCTGTCTCTTCCTTAAAGTGAGATCGTGTGCTTCTTTGATCCAGTTGTAGTAAGTTGTACACGGCCTTAGCTGGTTTGCAGGGAGGAACTTCATCTCATGGCTGAAACTTGGGTAAAACTATGGGCATATAAAATATATCTTTGTTTTTGTTGCCTTACAAACATGGTTGTGAACGAACTGAATGTTGGCAGACAACTGTATATCCATCCTCACTTATTCTGATATTTTTGGAAGTGAAAGGGAGTAAGGATAGCGCAGAGAGCGGAGAGCACACTGGTTATGTTGGAAAAATTGGTCGAAGTTACAGTCCAGTATCTGGCATAAATATAGGACAACTAGAATGCCTAAATGCACACAACGTTGATGGTAAGACATGCTTGACAACTACCTAACACGATCAGATTATTCATTTCATAAATTTAGACAAAAAATAGTATTGCCTTCACAATGTCCACCAATGAATATCTCTGTGCATTTCTAGACCTTGAAGTTACATAAAAAATCCAATTTATCTTCTTGCTTGGGTCCTAGAAGGTTTCAGCATCTGTACCTATATCAGTGATTACTTTTACATGTGTTCTGATTCAGCTTGTACCTTCATTAACGTGAAGTAATTTTTAAGATATATATAGACTAAATTTGTAGTCTGATTCGTGCAAGCCTTGTTCCTACTGTTGCCACTTTGTATAAATATATACTGGTTCGTGCAAGCCTTGCTCCTACTTCAAATTTGTAGTCTGAACGTACCTATATATCCGTGCATCAGACTAAATTTGTAGTCTGATTCGTGAAGTAGGAGCAATGCGTCCTACTGCTGCCACCTTGTATAAATATATACTGGTTCATTTCGTTTCATTATTGTTTTTCCTTATAATTAGTAGTACTATGTTGGTCAAGTGGGCAGCATATAAAATTGTTATGCACAGAAGTAACATGATAGTAAAATCAATGGGTTTATGATAGAAAAGCTTTTCTGTATATCCTGAATGAATATAAACGATGCATGGTCATTTCAAGCTGCACTTCCCTATCTATTATTTCATTGTTTATCAAGTATTTTCAAGTTTCATAGTCCATTACATTACAAATTTTGTTTTTTCATCTAATAAAAAATACATAGCTTAATGTTCCATGAATAAAACTAAGTGTGGGAGATCTCTCAAGGAAACTATATCATATTCTTTGGTGAAATTTTCCATGCCATTTGAAGTTCACTTGGCAGGCAAGTATTGTTTACTATTTCTTAGCCCTTTGAGATGTACTTGCAACATAAACATTGCCGCTGCTCGTCGACCCGGATGACATAAACTTCAAATGTTCATGTGTCAACAAGTTTACACATCATGGGGGGATATTGTTTGTTAGTGATATGCCATTTCGTTGGCGGTTTTATATGGCCTCAACTACTGCTGCTATAGTACTTAGAGCTCTGTGATGTGTATTTTTTCACTTTGTCATTTGAATTTCATTTGACACACTTTTCTTTGTCTTAATTTTAAGAAACCACATGTTTACTCTTGTTTTATACTCCATCTATAGGCACTATAAGATTTAGGAATTCTGGACATCATCTAATTCATTTTTTTATTTTTGTTGCAATTCTCTTATTTCTACCAACCATTCATATCTCCAAATATCTAATATTTTTGTAAATATGCTAGGTAATATTGGATAGAGTGCTACTTGGTGCTGCCCACCACAATCATCCACAGCATGATAGTTGCCATCAAGAGCGTCGACGGCAAGAGCCTGAATAACAACAGACTCAATAGTTTATGTGTTCTGTTGATGTAAAATGGATTGTATTGGTTCATATATAACTCTGTTGTGTGGTATATTTTCTCAACCTATGTTGTATGTTATCATTTTGTAGAGGATTTTTTTAAACTGCTATGTTGTAGATACGTATAGATGGACTTGATAAACTTTGTAATGTTTCACACCATGCAAATAATTTTTGTTGGGCCAAAATTGGCATTAGGATTTGTGTATCGCATTATGTCAAAAACATATTGGGTCAAACTTTGGCCAAATGAAATGGGCTAATGGGCTCAAGCAAATTTAAATTGCCTTTTAAATTTTGCCTAAATCCATGACGGATTTCGTGAACAAAAATAGTATCCACGTAGGCAGCCACATCATTCAAAATAGTCAATTGAAAATCCTACGTGGCGTTAGTCCATGACGGATTATTCCATCACAAAGGCTTGGGCGTGGGCGGGCCTAGGGCAGATCCATGACGGCCAAGAACCGTCATGACTGGTACGATATTAAATTATGACGCGATATACATGATGGATTTCAAATCCGTCAAGGATGGGCACCCATGACAGTTTTTCACTAATCTGTGATGGACTAGATCCGTCACGTATTAACAGATTTCTTGTAATGTAAGTATTGTTGCAAACCCATTCATATTTTATTTTTTCATTATATCTACTATATTCCAAATTTTCTATGGCAAAAACTCTTCAAAGAAAACCATAGAATCATCAAAACAAGCACACAATGCAAGGAAAACAGAATCTGTCAAAAACAGAACAATATGTAGAAATCTAGAGATTTCATGTGCTTGTGTAACTCCAAATATTCTAAAAAATTAGGACAACATGAGCAATTTTTATATTAATAGTCCGAAAAATAATCAGTATTTTATCGCGCTTCTATTAAAATTGAAAATTATTTTTCTGGGCGGAAAAGTTTCTGTTTTTCAGCAAGATCAAATCAACTATCACCAAACATGATCCCAAAGGCTTTACTTGGCACAAACACTAATTAAAACACAAAAAACACAATCATAACAGTAGCATAATTGTGCAAACACTCAAGAACAGAAAGAAAAAGACAAAAATACACTTTATTCATTGGGTTGCCTCCCAACAAGCGTTATCGTTTTATGCCCCTAGCTAGGCATAATGCGAAGGATCTAAGTATTGTCATCTTTGTTTCTAGATCCATATGTTGCTTAATTCTAGTTCTAGGGAAGTGTTCCATACCCTTCCTTAGTGGAAATTGAAATTTAATATTGACTTTTTCATATCAATCACGACACCAATAGTACGCAAAAACGGTCTACCAAGAATAATTGGACAAGACGGATTGCAATCAATATCAAGAACAATAAAATCTATGGGCACATAATTCCTATTTCAAGAATAAGAACATCATTAATTCTTCACATAGGTTTTTTAATAGTGGAATCCGCCAAGTGCAAATTTAGAGAACATTCTTCAATATCGGTAAGACCAAGCACATCACATAAAGATTTCGGAATTGTAGAAACACTAGAACCCAAGTCACATAAAGCAAAACACTCATAATTTTTAACCTGACTTTGATAGTGGGTTCCCATTCATCATGCAATTTTATAGGAATTGAAATCTCTAATTCCAACTTTTCTTCCAAATCTTTCATCATAGCATCAACAATATGTTTAGTAAAAGCTTTATTTTGTTCATATCATGAGGTGAATTTATCATGGATTGTAACAAATAAATACAATCAACCAAAGAGCAACTATCATGATTAAAGTCTTTGTAATCCAAAAGAGTGGGCACATCACTAGTTAAAGTTTTGATCTCTTCAAACCCACTTTTATCAATTTTCCCAACAAGATTTTCACTCTCCAAATTATCAGGACGCCTTCTAGCTAAAGTTGGCAATTCTTAAGTCCCTTTATTAAAATCTTAATTTTACTAAACAAAGAATAAATAGAGGAAACACCAATCATTTAAAGATCTTCGCCACTTTTATGAAAGCAATCACTAGAAAACGCTTTTTTCTAAAGATTCTCTTCTAGCTCTAAGCATAGTGGTTCTTTTCTTACTCTCATCCATAGAAACATAAAGAGCCTTAGTTGTTTCCTCAACCTTAGGCACAAAAATTTTCATCTTGAGATTTTCTACATCATGAGAAATTCTATCAATACTTCTAGATATATCATCAATCTTATTCAACTTTTCTTCTATTGTAGCATTGAAAACTTTTTGAGTATTGATAAATTCTTTAATATAGTTCTCAAGATCATAGGTGTTTGAAAGTGCTAGTTATCGACTAGAGGGGGGTGAATAGGCGATTTTTACGAAAGTCTTCAAAACACGAGGGTTTTGAAGACAAACGATAGAAATGAACCCATTGATGTGCAGTAGAAGGTAGACTACACTAGACAAGCCATAGTCAAGTAATCAATGAAGTGAAAGCACAGAGACTATCAGCAGCTAGGTAGTATGAATCACCATGGAAGATAGTATGAAGCCAAACAATAAATAGTCTTCACTAAGTGAAGTCAATCAGATCATACAGGCAAGCAATGACTTCACACAGACAAACTGTAAAGTAAAGAAAAGTGAAGGATAGAACCAGTAGCTTGATGAAGACAAGGATTTGGTAGACCAGTTCCAGTTGCTGTGACAACTGTACGTCTGGTTAGGGAGGCTGAGATTCAACTAAGAAGACCACGTCTTCACCTTGTTCCCCTTGAGCTAAGGACACACAGTCCTCGCACAATCACTCTGGTAAGTCTTCAAGGTAGACTTCCAAACCTTCACGGACTTCATTCATCGGCGATCTACAATGACTCTTGAAATGCTCAGAACACGACACCTAACCGGCTGGAGGATTCACAGTCCTCAAGTGTAACAAGTCTTCTGATCACGCGGACAAAAAGACTTCAGTGACGCCTAGCACTCTTTGGCTCTGGGTGTTTTGGGCTTTGTCCTCGCAAGGATCACTCTCTCAAATGCTTCGGAGGTGGGTTGCTCTCAAATGACAAAAGCCGTGCACTAACTCTGAGAAGCCACCAATTTATGGTGTAGGGGTGGGCTATTCATAGCCTGGAGGCAACCCCACCTGATTTGTCCGAAATGTCCCTGGGTCACTAAGGAACTGACACGTGTCCAATGGTCAGATTTCAAACACACGCGGCAGCTTGACTTGGGTTACAAGTAAAGTTAACTTATCCAGCTCTGGATAAGATTTTCTCTCATTGTCTTCCCTCGAAGACATAGGATTTGGTTGAGCATCACATCAGTCACTCTGACTTTTTTCACTTGGACCCCACTTAGCAGTACGGTGGTTCCTATAACTCAACAAAGAAGAAAAGGAAACTATGAAATAACTATGTCTCCGTACTCCATAGTCTTCATATGATGTCTTCTCATGTCATAGTCTTCAATGTGAATCTCTTCATGGACCACCGTTGTCTTCAATGTCTTCACACATTTTTAGGGGTCATCTCTGGTAGGTAAACCGAAACAATATGGTACTACTACCTGTGTTATCCTGCAATTCTCACAAACACATTAGTCCCTCAACCAAGTTTGTCGTCAATAATCCAAAAGCAACTAGGGGTGGCACTAGATGCACTTACAATCTCCCCCTTTTTGGTGATAGATGACAAACTGGTTGAAGTTTTCAACGGGGATAAAAGTATGTGAAAGTTGAGAATTACAACATAGTCTTCATAAGTAGCAAAAGCCCCCCTGAAAATGTGCATATAAGTAGTTTGGTTTTGAATGCAAATGCACATGGCAGGTTTTACTTTGTGGAGGTCCTCTTCAACTTATGAAGACAATTTGTCATGCATATAAAAATATAACGAAGATAATGACATGCATAATGAAAAATTTACGTCTGCGAAATGACTTCATGCGGAATTTATCAACGCATCACAGAGTAGCAGAAAAAGTAGCAGACGACCATCGAGTTTAAGTGTTACAACCCAGAGAACCAAATGTATCAAAAGACGAGAGTTGTAAACACTTGGCAAAAATAGTGCAACCACCCATTAGGACCCGCTTGAAGACTATCAACTCATATGGTTCTCCCCCTTTTGTCAGTAATGACCAAAAAGGTTTGAAGACATAGAGTATCCCACTACAAAAAAGTACACTTCCGTGATGATATGTGTTTGTCAAAGTAGGTCGCGCTTTTTTTCATGCATGTACATCCATGACGATTTTATGACAGAATCAAGATAGTCATACCTGTGCTGTCGTAGAAGTGTTCCATGACATTACCAAAATTATCAGCACGGAAGTGTCCACTTCCATGAAAATAAATCGCGCATCACTGAAGTGCTTTCGTCAAGGGTGACTGTCGTGGATTTGTCACGGCAGGTATCCTAGCGAAAGGACTTAGTCGTGGAGCCATCGCTACGCGTTTACTTGAAGGGGTTAAAGCGGACACAAAGACACGAGGGTTTTATACTAGTTCGGCCCCTTCAATGAAGGTAACAGCCTACGTCTAGTTGTGGTGAATATTGATATGATCTCGATGGCTAGGGAGCAAACAAGCTTCACCTAGGCTCGAGTTGTAGTTGTCTGTCTTGAACCGCCACCGGGTCGTCCCCTTATATACACAGGTGATGCCCGTCGGTCCATAGAGTCCCAGCCGGTTCATATTCGTATCTCGGTCGGTATCTCTCTATTCCTAACTTACAATACAAGTTATACATCAGGTCGGTTTTACGGCTACAGGTTCTAAACCGACTATAGGCCTTGGGCCTTCACCTGCTTATACCACTATGAAGTTAACCCGGCCCAAGTAGGCCGGTTTACGCCCAGTGGTAATATCCCCAACATTAGGCCCCAAATTGATTTGAACTGGTTCATGTCAATCCTTCACACCATCTTGCGTCTTGGATGTCTTCTGTTAATTGGCAAATCTCCATGTCGTCATCATTTTTGGTTGCTGTAAACCGGCATGACATCATCAGTTTTGGCTACTATAAACCGGCATGACGTCATTATGAAATTCATAACGCCCTCTTAATGACAGCTCCTGGATTCGTGCGTTTGACCTAGCTCAGTTGCCTTATAAATAAGACCGAAGGGTCATTTCCTTTCTCTTCCCCTTCGTCCCTTCTTCCTCTTCTTCCTCACGTCGCCAGCTTTGGAGCTCCGCCACCACCGTCGACCTCTGCCTCGTCTCAGGCCGCTGCGTCAACCTGTACGTACCAGAGTATTGCGGCGTCTTTCCGCATCTTCTCCGTTCCCGGTAAGTTCTCTCTTCCTCTTAACCTAGATCTGTTCTTAGGGTTCCATGTTCTTGCTATGTTCATTGCGCGTTCCTAGCCGCTCTCTGATCTTGAATGCATCTGTGAACTCTTGCTGTGTTTAGTAGCGATCCCTTTAGCATCCGCTTGCCATTTCTCATCCAAGCTCATAGATCTCCCGCATCTAACCGCTCAATGGTTCACTTCTGTTTCCGTCTTAGTCTTCGAAATATTTCCTGTTTTTATGAGCTTGTTGTAGATCCGCGGCTGTAACATAATTTTGTGAAACTTGTTTCTGCAGAACTAGTTATCCATAGTTTCGATTGCCTCCGATGCTTAGGCCAGGCGGTTTAACTTCACCATAGAGAAAAAATTGCTAGACCGGTATATATGTCATTAGTCCCCTGGTTGAACCGCCAGAATCCATCTGATGCTGCGTTGTAGAAAACCGGTTTATGGGTACTGCCTCCGGTTTACCGTAATTAGATCAACACCGTTTTATCCGGCATGTTCTTGAGCCGGATCATTTATTTCTTGTAGATCTTGTCATGGCCAAACAAATGTACGAGTGCAACTGGGTTCCCTCCCGTGTCACAGAATCACAGCTGAACGATCTAGTCCTGATTGGCGCTTTTGATAGCAAAGACACAATTCATTGGAGGGTTCCTGGAGATGAATGTCCTCCTACACCCCAAGAAGGAGAGGTCGTGGTCTTCACAGATCATATGGCCCGGGGCTTCAAACCGCCCGACTCCAAATTTTATCGGGATGTGTTAGCCAACTTTCAACTCCGTCCACAGGATATTGGCCCCAACTCCGTCACCAATCTATGTCATTTTCAAGTACTATCTGAGGCATACCTTCAAGAGGAGCCTTCCATTGAGTTATTTAGAGATCTATTTCATCTGAACCGTCGTACTGAATTCACTGACGGCCCTAATACCGAACTGGGCAGTATGGCCATTCAGAAGAGGAAAGAAATCACCTACCCTCACGTCAAACTCCATACTCACCCCAAGGAATGGAACGTAACTTGGTTTTATTGCAAGGATACATCTCCTGACAATGAAAATCCCTTGCCTGGCTTCCGTCCGGAACGGCTCAGCAACACTCACCCTTTTCCACAAAGGCTAAGCGCCAAGGAGAGAATTAAATATGCTCCTCAACTGTCCAAGCTCCGGGCCTTCATGGCCAATGGTTTAACAGGAATAGACCTTGCACGCTGCTGGATATCATGGAGTATTTTGCCTCTAAGCCGGCGCCCAAATTTGATGTGTGAGTATACTGATAGTGTCGATGACCCACTCCGACACACTAAAATCCAACTCCCTGAGGACGAAGTCACAAAATCTATGAAGAAGATGCTAAATGAACCGGAGCACCTCTGTGCTCAAATCGGTCTGCTTTCTTACTGCACCACCAACAAACCGCCAGCGGTAATATTTCAATTGCTCTATTGTTGAACCGAGTTACCATTTTATACGTTCAACGTTTAATTGCTGCTGATCCAGGGTGATAATCCGTTCTGGAGTAAGAAACTTCCTCAAGACAAAACGGAGAAGGCAGGATGGCCAACCCGACCCAAGACCAAGGTTGTCAAGAAACCAGCTCATAAGACAAAAACCACCGCTTCATCTGACCCAGCCATTGATGATGATGTGGGTAATCCAGATCTTGAGGTAGAACTTGATTCACTTGGCTTACTTTTTACACGCCTTATTGATGATGATGTTTGTCAGGATGACGTTGAAGCCAGCAATGCAGTTTTCGTTGAGGTAACCATTCTCTCTTCCGATTCAGAAATCTTGCCTTTGCCAAAATTTCGCCGGGCAAACCGGAAAGTTAAATTTTCTCATCCTCTTGCTTATCTGGATTCCCAATTTCTTATGAAGACCCAGCAACACGAAGCTCGCCGCATAACCCGGCACAGTGGCCAGGTAGTTAGCTCTGCCGGTTTACCAAACAGTCCGGTTCGAAAACGCCGCTCCGAGGTCTCCGACCTTTTTATTGATTTAAATCGTAAAGCGGGTTTCTTCCGTCAACCTCTTAATCCATCCGACTCCGATTATCAGGTCACTTCTCATTCCTCATCTGGTGAATCGTCGGCCACCCAGCTACCACCTTTGAAAACAATTGCTGGGTAAGTTAAACCGAACATATGCTTCCAGTATACTATGCAATGGCTTACGCTTTTCCTTGACTTTTGACTTTTTTTTATTTTTCTTTTAGGGCTAAACCGAAACCAAGCAAGAAGGCCCGCCTGGATAAAGCGGCTGAAGAAAATGTGGCCCCAGAACATGACCAAGCGCTGGATCGTGAAGTGTTTACTTCTGAAGATGTCCCCAATGATCCTCCTCTGCAAGACGACATTATCCCTGAAGAAGGTCTTATTAATGCTCCAGCGTCTGCTGATCCGCCTGCCAGCTCTGTCCAGATTGAGAAATCCCACACTCCTGCTGACAAAACGGCCGCACCAACCCAAACCGGCGAGTCAAAAGATGATGATGTTGTGATTACCGGTGTAGGCCGCTCTGAACCCGGGAATCCTGCCACCCTTACCAGGCATACCATCAAAGAGGATTCTTCCTCTTTGAACAAAGGAAAATGGGATGTTGAATTAGAAACATATGCCGCTCTGAATGCTCAAGATCTTCACTCTGGCTATTTAAACCGGCTTTACACTAGTCGTGACTGTGAAGTTGGCCTGGTCAAAATGATGAGGGATAAATTTGAGGTAAATTCCTTCTTTCTTTTCTGCCCTTGCATTCATCCCGGTAGCCCCCAAGGGCCGGTTTGTGACCTTGGTCAAACCGGGACTTGATCCTGAATATGTAATTATTGAAATCCATCGGTATAACCCTCGAGGGCCGGTTTAGCATAAGCAAACCGGGGCTAAAGAATAAAAGCTGTCCTTAGAACATAACTTGATCAAATAGCCATTAGCCCCCAAGTGCCAAGTTGAATACTTGTATTGAGCTTGGGACTTTGTAATCGAACAATAAAAAACTGAAGGTACATTAGCCCCCAAGTATCAGGCATATAACTTTGTTATGTGGTTGATACTTCAATTTCTTGGCTCGCCTGTGCAAAGCTTTAAAATGCCATCTGTATGCAGGCTGAGATTAAAATCAAGGAGGACCGGATTGCCGATTTGCAGGAGGCCCTGAAGACCCAGCAAGCTGAAACAGATAAGGCCAAGCAAGAATTAACCAGCGCTTTGAGCACTGTTGAACGGCGGAAACAAAATTTCAAGAAAGAGCGAGCTGACTGGGCCACTAAGAAGGCCGGTTTAACCAAAAGAGCAGAAAATGCTGAAGCGGCCCTTAAACCGGTGGTAGATGAACTGACGGCCGTACAGCGGCAAATACACTCCATGACTGCTGCAATCTTTGGTAAGCTCCTTGTAACTTCTGTGATAAATTTGAATCTGATGTATCGTAAGTCCGGTTTGAGACCATTCCAATCCTTTTGTAGGAACACGTATTGGGCACTTAGGAAATGATGTGCGGAAGAAATTGAAAGCTGCCTACACCTTGGTAGAACAATTGTACACTGGAGCCCAATGGATCATCAGCACAGCTTCTCACAACAACCCGGCGCCCTCTTTAATCCAGGACACTCTTAGCAAGTTGTCAATGCTCCCAGCCCGGATTGAGGAGCTGAAAAAATCCGCTGCCCGAACCGGAGCCATCAATGCCTTAATCCGGGCAAAGGCATGGGTGTACAACTTTGATCCTGTGGAAGAAGCTCAAGGCTATCCCAGTCTGAAAGAAGATGGCTCTGAGTTCAACGAAGAAGATTTAAGGGCCATAAACCGTGCAGTGCGCCCTCTGGCTTGCCAGTTAGCTGAAGAGGCAAATTTGACGCATTATCAAGCGCAATATAATAATCAAAACAAGCGAGTGCCTGCCCCAACTGTTGAAGCGGAGAATCTGATTCCTCCAATCCGTAAGCACACTTACGCCCCTGATATTGAACCGTCTTCCCTGATCCATGAAGAAGCTGTTTTCCAAGCTTTAATGGGAATCGACTGGACCACTGTTGATTTCCAGCCAATGGGTAGAGACGAGGAAGCTGAAGCGGCGGAGGACGAGGAGCAGGCTTGAACCGGAAGCCGGTTTGAAGTGCTATTTGCAACATCCTTCTACAAAAACAATGATTTTGTTTGGGCACCATGCTGCCTTGTAATAGGATAGTTAAAACTTCTGCCTGGGATATGCCTTCGTGCATAAGTACTGAAGCTTTTGCTTGAAAAACTTTAATTCATATTTCCTGCAATCAGAAAAATTTGAACTTCGGTAGCGGTTATACCGTCAGCCGGATTATGATCTTGATATGTGTATCAGAAATATAACAAATATATGATACATAAATACCTGCCATGCTTGGGTATAAAGCTGGCTTATCCAAGCCTGAAGCGGTAGTTTTATAAACCATTACCGTCAAAAAGGGAGAAAGTAGCCCCCGTACAAACCGTACTGACTTAATACGAGCCCCCTGGTTACTCCATGAGTTTAACAGGGAAAAGGTAAACCGGGCAGACTCCTCCGGATTAGAAGGGGGATCAAAAATCATTGGCTGAACCGGAAAAAATATGCTTGTTGACATAAAGAAATCCAACAAAAGCAAAAAACGAACAAACCATGAAAACAACATGGAAGCAAAAGTAATGATAAAAACCATTTGCAAAAATATGCTATACTGAGCTGTTCAGATGGCATTACCATGGTCGGACAGGATCAAGGCCCCCAATAGGAGTGACAATGATTCAAGTCAGCCAGGTCCCCAAACGACTCGTGGCATATATGCCAAATCAAGAGGCGTAGCAATGGCTCGGGCCCGACCATGCTCCCAAGTGATTTTGTGGCCTTAGGCCGACCAAGAGGCGTGACTGGTTCAGACTTGACCAAGTCCCCAAATGATCTGGTGGATGTCGCCTATCAAAGGTTGTTCGTTGGTTCGGACACGACCAAGGCCCCCAGTGATATATAAAAAGAAATGTCAAGGGGTAAACCGGAGGCCGCTTTAGGCAGAACCACTCCATGTAACCTCGCATGATGAGAAAGATAGAGACCCCGCTTCAGCTGAGGCTCCGGTTTGATATATCAAAGATAATATATACATTGTCATGATATGTACATAGATAGAGCCAATGGCTCAAGTATAATAAGGCCGAAGATGAGCTATATTCCACGGTCTGTTGGTCTCCTCTTCTGATGTACGTGAGTCTTGATGCTCTCGAATACCAATCAGATAATACGACCCGTTGTGCAGATTCTTGCTGACTACGAAAGGTCCCTCCCAAGGTGGGGATAACTTGTGCATATCCGTTTGATCTTGGATGAATCGGAGCACCAAATCTCCTTCTTGAAAAGTTCTGGTTCGAACCCGGCGACTGTGATAGCGACGAAGATCTTGCTGGTAAATCGCCGAACGGGCAGCCACTATATCACGCTCCTCGTCCAATAGGTCCAAAGCATCTTGTCGTGCTGTCTCATTGTCTGCCTCAACATAAGCTGCCACACGAGGTGAATCGTGCCGGATGTCACTAGGGAGAACTGCCTCTGCTCCATAGACCATGAAAAATGGCGTGTATCCTGTGGACCGGTTTGGCGTAGTATTGATACTCCATAATACAGATGGCAGCTCTTCATGTTGGGTTTCGTAGTAATTTCAAAAAAAATTCCTACGCGCACACAGGATCATGTGATGCATAGCAACGAGGGGAAGAGTATTGTCTACGTACCCTACGCAGACCAACTGCGGAAGCGATGACACGACGTAGAGGAAGTAGTTGTACGTCTTCACGATCCAACCGATCAAGCACCGAAACTACGGCACCTCCGAGTTCGAGCACACGTTCAGCTCGATGACGATCCCCGGACTCCGATCCAGCAAAGTGTCGGGGAAGATTTCCGTCAGCACGACGGCGTGATGACGATCTTGATGAACTACAGCAGCAGGGCTTCGCCTAAACTCCGCTACAGTATTATCGAGGAATATGGTGGCAGGGGGCACCGCACACGGCTAAGGAATCGATCACGTGGATCAACTTGTGTCAACTTGTGTGTTTAGAGGTGCCCCTGCCTCCGTATATAAAGGAGCCAAGGGGGGAGGAGGCGCCGGCCAGGAGGAGGTGGCGCAGGAGGAGTCCTACTCCTACCGGGAGTAGGACTCCCCTCCAATCCTATTCTAACTAGGATTCCCAAGGGGGAAAGAGGGAGAGGGGTGGCCGGCCACCTCTCTTAGTCCTAATAGGACTAGGGAAGGGGGGAGGCGCGCAGCCCCCTTGGGCTGCCCCTTTCTCCTTTCCACTAAGGCCCATGATGGCCCATATGGCTCCCGGGGGGTTCCGGTAACCTCCCGGTAACCCGGTAAAATCCCGATTTCACCCGGAACACTTCCGATGTCCAAACATAGACTTCCAATATATCAATCTTTATGTCTCGACCATTTCGAGACTCCTCGTCATGTCCGTGATCACATCCGGGACTCCGAACAACCTTCGGTACATCAAAATGCATAAACTCATAATATAACTGTCATCGTAACCTTAAGCGTGCGGACCCTACGGGTTCGAGAACAATGTAGACATGACCGAGACACGTCTCCGGTCAATAACCAATAGCGGGACCTGGATGCCCATATTGGCTCCTACATATTCTACGAAGATCTTTATCGGTCAGACCGCATAACAACATACGTTGTTCCCTTTGTCATCGGTATGTTACTTGCCCGAGATTCGATCGTCGGTATCCAATACCTAGTTCAATCTCGTTACCGGCAAGTCTCTTTACTCGTTCCGTAATACATCATCTCACAACTAACATATTAGTTGTAATGCTTGCAAGGCTTATGTGATGTGTATTACCGAGAGGGCCCAGAGATACCTCTCCGACAATCGGAGTGACAAATCCTAATCTCGAAATACGCCAACCCAACATCGACCATTGGAGACACCTGTAGTACTCCTTTATAATCACCCAGTTACGTTGTGACGTTTGGTAGTACCCAAAGTGTTCCTCCGGTAAACGGGAGTTGCATAATCTCATAGTCATAGGAACATGTATAAGTCATGAAGAAAGCAATAGCAACATACTAAACGATCGGGTGCTAAGCTAATGGAATGGGTCATGTCAATCAGATCATTCTACTAATGATGTGACCTCGTTAATCAAATAACAACTCATTGTTCATGGTTAGGAAACATAACCATCTTTGATTAATGAGCTAGTCAAGTAGAGGCATACTAGTGACACTTTGTTTGTCTATGTATTCACACATGTATCATGTTTCCGGTTAATACAATTCTAGCATGAATAATAAACATTTATCATGAAATAAGGAAATAAATAATAACTTTATTATTGCCTCTAGGGCATATTTCCTTCAGTCTCCCACTTGCACTAGAGTCAATAATCTAGTTCACATCGTCATGTGATTTAACACCAATATTCATATCTGTATATGATTAACACCCATAGTTCACATCATCATGTGACCAACACCCAAAGGGTTTACTAGAGTCAATAATCTAGTTCACATCGCTATGTGATTAACATCCAAAGAGTACTAAGGTGTGATCATGTTTTGCTCGTGAGAGAAGCTTAGTCAACGGGTCTGTCACATTCAGAGCCATATGTATTTTGCAAATATTCTATGTCTACAATGCTCTGTGCGGAGCTACTCTAGCTAATTGCTCCCACTTTCAATATGTATCCAGATTGAGACTTAGAGTCATCTGGATCAGTGTAAAAGTTTGCACTGATGTAACTTTTACAACAAACTCTTTTATCACCTCCATAATCGAGAAACATCTCCTTAGTCCTTACTAAGGATATTCTTGACCAATGTCCAGTGATCTACTCCTAGATCACTATTGTACTCCCTTGCCAAATACAGAGCAAGGTATACAATAGGTCTGGTACATAGCATAGCATACTTTATAGAACCTATGACTGAGGCATAGGGAATGACTTTTCATTCTCTTTCTATTTTCTGCTGTGGTCGGGATTTGAGTCTTACTCAATTTCATACCTTTGCAACATAGGCAAGAACTCTTTCTTTAACTGTTCCATTTTGAACTATTTCAAAAACTTGCCAAGGTATGTAGTCATTGAAAATCTTATCAAGTGTCTTGATCTATCTCAATAGATCTTGATGCTCAATATATAAGTAGCTTTTACTGAGGTCTTTTCTTTTTAAAGAACTCCTTTAAAACACTCCTTTATGCTTTGCAGAAAAAATTCTACATCATTTCTGATCAACAATATGTTACTCACATATACTAATCAGAAAGGCTGTAGTGCTCCCACTCACTTTATTGTAAATACAGGCTTCATCGTAAGCCCATATAAAACTATATGCTTTGATCAACTTATCAAAGCGTATATTCCAACTCCGAGATGCTTGCACCAGTCCATAGATGGATCGCTGGAGCTTGCACATTTTGTTAGCACCTTTAGGATTGACAAAACCTTCTGGTTGCATCATATACAACTCTTCTTCCAGAAATCCATTCAGAAATGCAGTTTTGACATCCATCTGCCAAATTTCATAATCATAAAATGCGGCAATCGCTAACATGATTCGGATAGACTTAAGCATCGATACGAGTGAGAAAACCTCATCGTATTCAACACCTTGAACTTGTTGAAAAACTTTTGCAACAAGTCGAGCTTGGTAGATAGTAACACTACTATCAGTGTCCGTCTTCCTCTTGAAGATCCATTTATTTAACATGGCTTTGCTGATCATCGAGCAAGTCAATCAAAGTCCATACTTTGTTGTCATACATGGATCATATCTCAGATTTTATGGCCTCAAGCCATCTCGTGGAATCTGGGCTCATCATCGCTTCCTCATAGTTCGTAGGTTCATCATGGTCTAGTAACATGACTTCCAGAATATGATTATTACACCACTCTGGTGTAGATCTTACTCTGGAAGATCTACGAGGTTCTGTAGTAACTTGATCTGAAGTTTTATGATCAATATCATTAGCTTCCTCACTAATTGGTGTATTTGTCACAGGAACTGATTTCTGTGATGAACTACTTTCCAATAAGGGAGCAGGTACAGTTACCTCATCAAGTTCTACTTTCCTCCCACTCACTTCTTTCGAGAGAAACTCCTTCTCCAGAAAGGATCCATTTTTAGCAACGAATATCTTGCCTCCAGATCTGTGATAGAAGGTGTACCCAACAATTTCCTTTGGGTATTCTATGAAGACGCACTTCTCCGATTTGGGTTCGAGCTTATCAGGATGAAACTTTTCCACATAAGCATCGCAGCCCCAATCTTTAAGAAACGACAACTTGGGTTTCTTGCTAAACCATAGTTCATATAGTGTCGTCTCAACGGATTTAGATGGTGCCCTTTTAACGTGAATGCAGCTGTCTTTAATGCATAACCCCAAAACGACAATGGTAAATCAATAAGAGACATCATAGATCGCACCATATCCAATAAAGCGCGGTTACGACGTTCGGACACACCATAACATTGTGGTGTTCCAGGTGGCGTGAGATATGAAACTATTCCACATTGTTTTAATTGAAGACCAAACTCGTAATTCAAATATTCGTCTCCGTGATCAGATCGCAGAAACTTTATTTTTCTTGTTACGATGATTTTTCCACTTCACTCTGAAATTCTTTGAACCTTTCAATTATTTCAGACTTATGTTTCATCAAGTAGATATACTCATATCTGCTCAAATCATCTGTGAAGATCAGAAAATAATGATACTTGCCACGAGCATCAACACTCATTGGATTGCATACATCGGTATGTATTATTTCCAATAAGTCAGTAGCACGTTCCATTGTTCTGGAGAACGGAGTTTTAGTCATCTTGCCCAAAAGGCACGGTTCGCAAGCATCAAATGATTCATAACCAAGTGATTCCGAAAATCCATCTTTATGGAGTATCTTCATGCGCTTTACACCGATATGACCCAAACGGCTGTGCCACAAATAAGTTGCACTATCATTATTAACTTTGCATCTTTTGGTTTCAATATTATGAATATGTGTATCACTACGATCGAGATCCAATGAACCATTTTCATTGGGTGTGTAACCATATAAGGTTTTATTCATGTAAACAGAACAACATTTTATTCTCTTACTTAAATGAATTACCGTATTGCAATAAACATGATCAAATCATATTCATGTTCAACGCCAACACCAAATAACACTTATTTAGTTTCAACACTAATCCCGAAAGTATAGGGAGTGTGCGATGATCATATCAATCTTGGAACTACTTCCAACACTCATCGTCACTTCCCCTTCAACTAGTCTTTGTTTATTCTGCAACTCCCGTTTCGAGTTTACTAAACTTAGCAACTGAACTAGTATCAAATACTGAGGGGTTGCTATAAACACTAGTAAAGTACACATCAATAACATGTATATCAAATATACTTATGTTCACTTTGCCATCCTTATTATCTGCCAATCACTTGGGGTAGTTCCGCTTCCAGTGACCAGTCCCTTTGCAGTAGAAACACTTAGTCTCAGGCTTAGGACCAGACTTGGGCTTCTTCACTTTGAGCAGCAACTTGCTTGCTGTTCTTCTTGAAGTTCCCCTTCTTCCCTCTGCCCTTTTCTTGAAACTAGTGGTCTTGTCAATCATCAACACTTGATGCTCTTTCTTGATTTTTTACCTTCGTCGATTTCAATATCACGAAGAGCTCAGGAATCATTTTCGTCATCCCTTGCATACTATAGTTCATCACGAAGTTCAGTAACATAGTGATGGTGACTAGAGAATTCTGTCAATCACTATCTTATCTGGAAGATTAACTCCCACTTGATTCAAGCGATTGAAGTACTCAGACAATCTGAGCACATGCTCACTAGTTGAGCGATTCTCCTCCATCTTTTAGCTATAGAACTTGTTGGAGATTTCATATCTCTCAACTCGGGTATTTGCTTGAAATACTAACTTCAAATACTGGAATATCTCATATGGTCCATGATGTTCAAAACATCTTTGAAGTCCCGATTCTAAGCCATAAAGCATGGTGCACATAACTATCCAGTAGTCATCATATTGAGCTAGCCAAACGTTCATAACGTTTGCATTTGCTCCTGCAATAGGTCTGTCACCTAGCGGTGCATTAAGGACATAATTCTTCTGTGCAGCAATGAGGATAAACCTCAGATCGCGGATCAAATCCGCATCATTGCTACTAACATTTTTCAACACAATTTTCTCTAGGAACATATCAAAATAAACACAGGGAAGCAACAATGCGAGCTATCGATCTACAACATAATTTGTAAAATACTACCAGGACTAAGTTCATGATAAATTTAGGTTCAATTAATCATATTACTTAAGAACTCCCACTTAGATAGATATCCCTCTAATCTTCTAAGTGATCACGTGATCCAAATCAACTAAACCATAACCGATCATCACGTGAGATGGAGTAGTTTTCAATGGTGAACATCGTTATGTTGATCATATCTACTATATGATTCACGCTCGACCTTTCGGTCTCCGTGTTCCGAGGCCATATCTGCATATGCTAGGCTCGTCAAGTTTAACCTGAGTATTCTGCGTGTGCAAAACTGGCTTGCACCCGTTGTAGATGGACGTAGAGCTTATCACACCCGATCATCACGTGGTGTCTGGGCACGACGAACTTTGGCAACGGTGCATACTCAGGGAGAACACTTCTTGATAATTTAGTGAGAGATCATCTTATAATGCTACCGTCAATCAAAGCAAGATAAGATGCATAAAAAGATAAACATCACATGCAATCAATATAAGTGATATGATATGGCCATCATCATCTTGTGCTTGTGATCTCCATCTCCGAAGCACCGTCATGATCACCATCGTCACCGGCGCGACACCTTGATCTCCATCGTAGCATCGTTGTCGTCTCGCCAATCTTTATGCTTCCACGACTATCACTACCGTTTAGTAATAAAGTAAAGCATTACATCGCGATTGCATTGCATACAATAAAGCGACAACCATATGGCTCCTGCCAGTTGCCGATAACTCGGTTACAAAACATGATCATCTCATACAATAAAATTCAGCATCATGCCTTGACCATATCACATCACAACATGCCCTGCAAAAACAAGTTAGACGTCCTCTACTTTGTTGTTGCATGTTTTACGTGGCTGCTACGGGCTTAAGTAAGAACCAATCTCACCTACGCATCAAAACCACAACGATAGTTTGTCAAATAGACTCCGTTTTAACCTTCGCAAGGACCGGGCGTAGCCATACTTGGTTCAACTAAAGTTGGAGAGGCAGTCGCCCGCAAGCCATCTCTGTGCAAAGCACGTCGAGGGAACCGGTCTCGCGTAAGCGTACGCGTAAGGTTGGTCCGGGTCGTCTCGTCCAACAATACCGCCGAACCAAAGTATGACATGCTGGTAGGCAGTATGACTTGTATCGTCCACAACTTACTTGTGTTCTACTCGTGCATATAACATCAACATCAATAACCTAGGCTCGGATGCCACTGTTGGGTTTCGTAGTAATTTCAAAAAATTTCCTACGCGCACACAGGATCATGTGATGCATAGCAACGAGGGGAGAGTGTTGTCTACGTACCCAACGCAGACCGACTGCGGAAGCGATGACACGACGTAGAGGAAGTAGTCGTACGTCTTCACGATCCAACCGATCAAGCACCGAAACTACGGCACCTCCGAGTTCGAGCACACGTTCAGCTCGATGACGATCCCCGGACTCTGATCCAGCAAAGTGTCGGGGAAGAGTTTCCGTCAGCACGACGGCGTGATGACGATCTTGATGAACTACAGCAGCAGGGCTTCGCCTAAACTCCGCTACAGTATTATCGAGGAATATGGTGGCAGGGGGCACCGCACACGGCTAAGGAATCGATCACGTGGATCAACTTGTGTCAACTTGTGTGTTTAGAGGTGCCCTTGCCTCCGTATATAAAGGAGCCAAGGGGGAGGAGGCGCCGGCCAGGAGGAGGTGGCGCAGGAGGAGTCCTACTCCTACCGGGAGTAGGACTCCCCTCCAATCCTATTCCAACTAGGATTCCCAAGGGGGAAAGAGGGAGAGGGGTGGCCGGCCACCTCTCCTAGTCCTAATAGGACTAGGGAAGGGGGGAGGCGCGCAGCCCCTTGGGCTGCCCCTTTCTCCTTTCCACTAAGGCCCATGATGGCCCATATGGCTCCCGGGGGGTTCCGGTAACCTCCCGGTAACCCGGTAAAATCCCGATTTCACCCGGAACACTTCCGATGTCCAAACATAGGCTTCCAATATATCAATCTTTATGTCTCGACCATTTCGAGACTCCTCGTCATGTCCGTGATCACATCCGGGACTCCGAACAACCTTCGGTACATCAAAATGCATAAACTCATAATATAACTGTCATCGTAACCTTAAGCGTGCGGACCCTACGGGTTCGAGAACAATGTAGACATGACCGAGACACGTCTCCGGTCAATAACCAATAGCGGGACCTGGATGCCCATATTGGCTCCTACATATTCTACGAAGATCTTTATCGGTCAGACCGCATAACAACATACGTTGTTCCCTTTGTCATCGGTATGTTACTTGCCCGAGATTCGATCGTCGGTATCCAATACCTAGTTCAATCTCGTTACCGGCAAGTCTCTTTACTCGTTCCGTAATACATCATCTCACAACTAACATATTAGTTGTAATGCTTGCAAGGCTTATGTGATGTGTATTACCGAGAGGGCCCAGAGATACCTCTCCGACAATCGGAGTGACAAATCCTAATCTCGAAATACGCCAACCCAACATCGACCATTGGAGACACCTGTAGTACTCCTTTATAATCACCCAGTTACGTTGTGACGTTTGGTAGTACCCAAAGTGTTCCTCCGGTAAACGGGAGTTGCATAATCTCATAGTCATAGGAACATGTATAAGTCATGAAGAAAGCAATAGCAACATACTAAACGATCGGGTGCTAAGCTAATGGAATGGGTCATGTCAATCAGATCATTCTACTAATGATGTGACCTCGTTAATCAAATAACAACTCATTGTTCATGGTTAGGAAACATAACCATCTTTGATTAACGAGCTAGTCAAGTAGAGGCATACTAGTGACACTTTGTTTGTCTATGTATTCACACATGTATCATGTTTCCGGTTAATACAATTCTAGCATGAATAATAAACATTTATCATGAAATAAGGAAATAAATAATAACTTTATTATTGCCTCTAGGGCATATTTCCTTCACTTCAACCCAACATCCTGGTGTTCTTTGCAATGGGACCAAAAGCCGGGGTTTGATGCCTCGCAAGATTTCCTGATTAGCTCGTTCTGCCTGTCCATTGGACTGGGGGTGTGCCACTGACGACACATCAAGTCGGATGTGCTCACGTTCACAGAACTCCTTCATAGCGCCCTTGGATAAATTGGTACCATTATCAGTAATGATACTGTGTGGAAAACCAAACCGGAAAATCACCTTCTTGATGAACTGTACCGATGTTGCTGCATCACACTTGCTGACAGGCTCCGCTTCAACCCACTTGGTAAACTTATCAACTGCCACCAAAAGGTGAGTTTTCTTATCCTTGGATCTTTTAAAAGGTCCAACCATGTCTAGCCCCCAAGTTGCAAACGGCCATGTTATTGGGATCATCCTCAATTCCTGAGCCGGCACATGAGCACGCCTTGAAAATTTCTGACATCCATCACACCGTTTAACCAAGTCCTCCGCGTCAGCATGTGCTGTCAACCAGTAGAAACCATGACGAAACGCCTTTGCAACCAGAGACTTTGAACCGGCGTGGTGCCCACAATCCCCTTCATGGATTTCTCTTAATATTTCACAGCCTTCCTCAGGAGCAACACAACGTTGAAACGCCCCTGATACACTGCAATGATGTAATTCACCATTGACAATCGTCATAGACTTGGATCGCCGGACTATCTGCCTGGCCAGAATCTCATCCTCTGGCAACTCCCCCCTTGTTATGTACGCAAGATAAGGAACTGTCCAATCCGGAATAACACGCAGGGCTGCTACCAATTGGGACTCCGGATCAGGAATAGCCAAATCCGCTTCACCTGGGAGCTTGACTGACGGATTATGCAACACATCCAAAAAGACGTTAGGCGGAACCGGTTTACGCTGAGAGCCCAACCGGCTTAAAGCATCCGCCGCTTCATTCTTCCGATGGTCCACATGATCCACCTGATAACCCTTGAAACAACCTGCAATATTATCCACTTCCCGACGATATGCAGCCATGAGCGGGTCTTTAGAATCCCAAGTGCCAGACACCTGTTGAGCCACTAGGTCCGAGTCACCAAAACACTTGACCCGGCTTAAATTCATCTCTTTAGCCATCCGCAGACCATGGAGCAAGGCTTCATACTCAGCTGCATTATTAGTACAAGGGAACATTAAGCGGAGAACATAACAAAACTTATCACCTCGCGGGGAAGTTAATACGACTCCAGCCCCCGATCCTTCCAATTGCCTGGATCCGTCAAAATGAATAGTCCAATATGTGTGATCCGGCTTCTCTTCTGGAGCTTGTAATTCCGTCCAATCATTGATGAAATCAACAAGTGCCTGAGACTTCACGGCCGTCCGAGGCACATACTTCAGTCCGTGCGGCCCCAGCTCTATAGCCCACTTGGCAATCCGGCCAGTCGCCTCCCGATTCTGTATAATATCACCCAAGGGAGCTGAACTGACCACTGTGATGGGGTGCCCTTGAAAATACTGCTTCAACTTCCGACTGGCCATAAAAACACCATAGACCAGCTTCTGCCAATGCGGATACCTTTGCTTGGATTCAATCAGCACCTCACTGATATAATAAACCGGCCGCTGAACCAGATATTCCTTGCATGCCTCTTTGCGTTCCACCACAATAGCCACGCTAACTGCCCGAGCATTAGCCGCTACGTATAATAATAGTGGCTCCTTGTCGACCGGAGCTGCAAGAACAGGCGGATTGGCTAACTGCCGCTTCAGGTCCTCAAATGCCTCATCAGCAGCTGGACTCCAGACGAAATTGTCTGTCTTCCTCAGCAATTGGTACAAAGGGATAGCCTTCTCCCCGAGGCGGCTGATAAACCGGCTCAGTGCAGCGATTCGGCCCGCCAAACGCTGAACATCGTTGATACACTCCGGTTTAGCTAGAGATGTAATAGCCGTAATCTTCTCCGGATTAGCCTCAATTCCTCTGTTAGACACCAAGAAACCCGGTAACTTGCCTGCTGGAACACCAAAAACACACTTGGCCGGATTAAGCATCATCCTGTAAACTCGCAAGTTGTCAAAGGTCTCCTTCAAATCATCCACCAGTGTCTCCTTCTGCCTTGATTTTACCACAATATCATCCACATATGCGTGCACATTGCGGCCGATCTGCTCATGCAGGCAATTTTGTACACACCGTTGATAGGTGGCTTGGGCACTCTTGAGCCCGAAGGGCATAGATACATAGCAGAAGGCTCCAAAGGGAGTAATGAATGCTGTTTTCTCCTGGTCCTTAACCGCCATCTTGATCTGATGATATCCAGAGTATGCATCCAAAAAACTCAAACACTCACAACCCGCCGTGGCATCAATGATCTGATCAATACGGGGGAGGGCAAAAGGGTCTGCCGGACAGGCTTTGTTAAGATCTGTGTAATCCACACACATACGCCAAGTGCCGTTTTTCTTAAGAACCAGCACCGGATTAGCAAGCCACTCTGGATGGAACACCTCAATAATAAAACCAGCTGCTAAAAGCCTGGCCACTTCCTCTCCAATGGCTTTGCGTCTTCCTTCGTTAAACCGGCGGAGGAACTGTTTCACCGGTTTATACTTAGGATCCACATTAAGAGTGTGCTCAGCGAGTTCCCTCGGTACACCTGGCATGTCAGACGGCTTCCATGCAAAAATGTCCCGATTCTCACGGATGAACTCGATGAGCGCGCTTTCCTATTTGGGATCTAGGTTGGCACTGATAGTGAACTGCTTGGATGAATCGCCGGGCATGAAGTCGACAAGCTTGGTCTCAGCTGCCGATTTGAACTTCAGATCTGAATCATGCTCTGTAGTTGGTTTCTTTAAAGGGGTCATATCCGCCGGATCGACATTATCCTTATAATACTTCAACTCCTCCGTGGGACAGACCGACTCTGCGTAAGCCGCATCACCCTCTTCACATTCCAAAGCGATCCTACGGTTCCCGTGAACCGTTATCGTCCCCTTGTAACCCGGCATCTTGAGCTGTAAGTAGATATAACAAGGCCGCGCCATGAATTTGGCATAAGCCGGTCGCCCAAACAAGGCGTGATATGGGCTTTGGATCTTCACCACTTCGAAGCTCAATTTTTCCAACCGGGAATCGTGCTCGTCTCCAAAAGTCACATCTAGAGCTATTTTACCAACAGGATATGCAGATTTGCCTGGCACAACACCATGGAATACCGTATTCGATGGTCTGAGATCCTTGTCTGTTAGCCCCATGCGCCTGAATGTCTCATAATATAGTATGTTAATACTGCTTCCTCCATCCATGAGTACCTTGGTGAATTTATAACCCCCCACCTGAGGGTCCACCACTAATGCTAACTGGCCCGGATTATCAACCCGGGGCGGGTGATCTTCTCTGCTCCACACGATGGGCTGCTCTGACCAGCGTAAGTAACGCGGTAAGGCCGGTTCAACAGAATTCACCGCTCGTTGGTGGAGTTTTCAGCCGCGCTTATCCAAGCCCATTGTGAAGACATGGTATTGCCCATTGCTCAACTGCTTTGGCTGGCTCTGATAGCCTGACTGCTGCTGCTGCTGCTAGCTGCTCTGATTATTCTGGTGGTTGTGACCGCCCTGATTACGTCCTGAACCGGAAACCCCATCGTGATCCGGCCCGCTGAAACCAGATCCTGAACCGCCAGCTGATCCGTGATCATACCGGAAAGCATTAGAGTTCTTGAACTCCTGCATGATATAGAAATCTTTCCAAAGATGGTTAGCCGGTGCCTCCTTCGTCCCGTGCTTTGGGCAAGGCTGATTCAACAAATAGTTCAAACGGCTTGCATTAGGATTGGGAGCCCCGTTATGATTTGCCGTTTTACCTCTGCGCCGCTGCCCCCTGTCCTGTGCGTTAGTGTTGGCCACAAAGTCCACGCTGCCGTCCACCTTGCGCTTGCCTCCGTTTCCATGACCCGCTAGTTTATTCTGCTGCTGTTTGGAGTTGCTATTCTTCTTTCCCTTCCCTGCTTCATCATCATCAAGCTCGGGATCCTTGGTACTGTCCGAATCGGCATACTTCACTAAGGCAGCCATGAGGGTTCCCATGTCATTACAGAGCCGCTTCATGCGTCCCAGTTTCAATTTTAGAGGCTCAAACCGGTAGTTGCCTTCCAGAGTTAAGACCGCAGAGTCAGCATTAATCCTGTCAGACGAGTGCAAAATTTCCGAAACGCGGCGCACCCAATGGGTCGTTGATTCTCCTTCTTCCTAGACACAAGCCGCCAGGTCTACTATGGACTTGGGCTCCTTACATGTATCCTTGAAATTCTGTATAAACCGGGCCCGCAACTGGGCCCATGAGCTGATAGAATTGGGCGGCAGGCTTTTTAACCAAGTGCGAGCCGTGCCCTCAAGCATCATGGTGAAATATTTTGCACATGCGGCCTCATCCACGTCCAGCATTTCCATGGCCATCTCATAACTCTCTATCCATGCTTCAGGGGGTAAATCAGCGGTATAATTCGGCACCTTGCGTGGACCCTTGAAATCTCTGGGCAGGCGCACATTACGTAAAGCAGGGATCAAGCAAGGCACTCCCAGAGCGGATGTGATTCCTGGTCCGGCAAAGGTGGCAGAACGAACCGGTGTAAGTTGGCCCGCATTATCCTGTGCTGCTAACTCGGCCTCCCTTTGCGCCCGGGCCCGGTTCACCGCATCCCGAGCATCGACAACCCCACCTGCCGGGTCATCACCACGGGCCGCTTCACGGCCTTGCGCATTGCTTGATATGGCCGGTTCATCTATGCGCCTGCTATAGCTCCGGCTCGGACGGGGCGTAGAATGAATCCGATCACGGCTGTATGAGTATGCCTCCTGCTGCATCAGCGCGGTCCGGAGAAGCTCCTTAACCCGGCGCGTCTCTACTGCTTGCGGAGAATCCTCTTCGACTGGGATGGCTTCTAACCATGCTGCGGCCGCAACAAGGTTGTCCATAGGATTTGAATAATGACCCGGGGGCGTCTGGACCGGTGGAGGAACCACAATACTTTGGTGAGGGGGTTCCATCAGGCGAGGCTGGACCGTCGCTCCTGGCCCTGGCGCCTCAATCCGGTTTGTCTCCTGGTACCGCGGTGGATTACTGGGTCCAGTTCCCGGAGTGTGAAAGAGATTTCGGGGGTCAAACCCTAACGGCAGGCATGATCTGTGCTTCCGTTTCAAAACCTCCTGTGATGCATTCTGGTCAAGCATGAGTTTATAGGCCTATGCGTCCAAAGCGGCCCGCTCTGCAGCCATTCGGTCTTTTTCTGCTGCCAGATCCACTATGGCTTGCACGATCTGCTCTCTCACCTTCGCGATTTCTGCATTATGAGCCTCTTGATCCGCCGGGTCATCCTCTGCCATAAGCGCGGCTAGTGCGTCAAACAGATCAGATAGAACTTGAACCGGCGGGTGCACAAGGCCTCCTGCCCCTGCTGCCGCTGCCGCTGCGGATCCGGAGAGCATTGCTGCGGCAGTCGAAGAATAATTTGCCGCCTGGGTGCCAGCCATGAATATTCCAACCCGGTTGATCTGGCCTGGGGGGTCCGGAATACTGTCGCCATCGGAACAACCCCTAACCTGATCGTCTTGCATCCGGTATAGCGACTCGGTCTCTCCGGTCGAGGACTCGTCGCCAGAATAGACGACGGTCTCGCTACCGTGCTCTGATTCATCCTCGCGCTCTCCTCCGTAGATGACTCCAACGAAGGCACGCTTCATGGCCGGTTTAACCTGGGTAGATCTCGCACGCTGAGCCGTCTCGACGGGGTCGGTGTAGATGTCCGGCTCAGGCCCAGGCCCACCGATCTTGCCGATGAAGACGTGTACGCTGCCAAAGGGGGCCCGGTAACCATACTCGATTGAATCGGCCTCGGGACCCCATCCTGCATCATCGATGTAGATCCTGCCCCGACGACTCTTGGTCATCCGGCCCACAACATAGCCTTCGAGTCCCTTGAGCTTTCCCTCCAAGATCGTCAAACCATCGTGCGATAGCCCCACGGTGGGCGCCAACGGTCGTGGATTTGTCACGGCAGGTATCCTAGCGAAAGGACTTAGTCGTGGAGCCATCGCTACGTGTTTACTTGAAGGGGTTAAAGCGGACACAAAGACACGAGGGTTTTATACTAGTTCGGCCCCTTCAATGAAGGTAACAGCCTACGTCTAGTTGTGGTGAATATTGATATGATCTCGATGGCTAGGGAGCAAACAAGCTTCACCTAGGCTCGAGTTGTAGTTGTCTGTCTTGAACCGCCGCCGGGTCGTCCCCTTATATACACGGGTGACGCCCGTCGGTCCATAGAGTCCCAGCCGGTTCATATTCGTATCCCGGTCGGTATCTCTCTATTCCTAACTTACAATACAAGTTATACATCATGTCGGTTTTACGGCTACAGGTTCTAAACCGACTATAGGCCTTGGGCCTTCACCTGCTTATACCACTATGAAGTTAACCCGACCCAAGTAGGCCGGTTTACGCCCAGTGGTAATATCCCCAACAGTGACCGACACGTGGCATCCACCGTAACGGAATGCCGTTAAGCTATAGGGCCCGGTTTTGGATCCGATAACCCGTTAACAGCCCGGACCAATGTGGATTTTCCACATGTAAAATCATCATTGGCCGCAGGAAACATGTGTTGCCTCACCGTTGGGACAAATGTCATCCACTCATTGGACAAGAGGCGCCTATGATAGGTCGACATGTGGCATGGCCCAACATTGGCCCATTCCGGTGAAAAAGGATGGCCAAGTAAAAATTAGTAGGCCGGCCCATATAAGGCCTACTTGTGTCAGGTCCATTTAAGCCCACGTCCCATACGAGATGTGCCAATTCGGCCCGTCAACGGCCTGTTAAAGATTTGACACCATTGCAGCCCATTGTCAGTTTGAGCCCGTTAACAACCTGCTATATATTTGGGCTCAATATCGGCCTGATGAGATTTCGGCCTGTTAACGGCCCATTTAATGGATGGGCCATTTTCAGGATGTACATCTTTTGGTCTTTTAGCGACCCATTTAAATGTTGGGCTAATTGCCGGCCCGGTGTGTCTTTAAGCATGTTGACGGCCCATAAATCTGATGGGCCATTTGTAGTCGGACCTGAGTTTCGGCCTTTTAGCGACCATTTAAGTGTTGGGCCAATTTCTGGCCCGGTGTCACTTTCAGCCTCTTGACGGCCCATAAATCAGTTGGGCCATTTGTAGTCGGACATGAGTTTTGGCCTTTTAGCGACCCATTTAAGTGTTGGGCCAATTCCCGGCCCTGTGTGCCTTTCGGCATGTTAACGGACCATAAATGAGTTGGGCCATTTGTAGTCGGACCTTAGTTTTGGCCTTTTGACGGCCCATGCCCTTCATGGTCCAATACCAGCCCGGTTTCTCTTTCGGCCTGCAAAAGGCCCACAACACAGTTGGGCCGTTTACAATACGACCTGACTTTCGGCCTCTTAGCGGCGCATGCTCTTCATGGTCCAGTACAAGCCAGCTGTCTCTTTTGGCCTGCTAAAGGCCTACAGTATAGTTGGGCCATATGTAGCCCAAACTTAGTAACGGCCTGTTAACGGCCCGTGAAATAAATTGGGGCCACCTGTTGTCCGCTTCGATGTCGGCCTATTAAGGACCCGGGAGGTAAGAGGGCCGACCATTAACTTTCGGCCTAGTAATGGCCCATTAACTTAATGGGCCCACTAAAGTTCATTCATGTCTTTAGGCCAAATTAGATAATTTGAGACCATTACGACGAGCAATTATGCACAGGACCAAAACCGACCAAGCAAAGGTATGACATACAGGGAATAACGTTGCACATCCAGCATATATTACAGGAAATTACATCTGCTGGGCAATCAAAGATCGATGCCAGTGCAAATAAATGAGCAGAACCTAACCATCTGCAACGTCACAATCTGCAACCTCAGCACAGATGACACCTATAAGCATGTGGGCAAGTTCTTGCTGCTTTGCTACATTGTCTCTGAAAACACCGATCAGTTATTGTGTCGCATGACTCTGCACCTCTAATTCATCCACCATTTCCATCATTGCTTCATCCATTAATTGGTTCACAAACATACATTTATTCCGTTGTATTCGAGACAGAGGATACTGAACAGATTCATATGGAAATTTTGGCAGGCTTGTATTATTGATAGTGGAGAGTGTCTCGACCACTTCATCATAACATAAATTAGGACGGGAACCAAACAGATTAATCATGAGTTATTGCCATATTACCTGGCCTAGATTAACTGGAAAGAAACAATGGGGTTGCCTTGCTGTTTTCAGAGTTTGTCTTCTTATCTTCAGCAGCCTGCACAAAATTAACACACTAGCATTGCTATCATTGGCCAAGTCAGATAATAGGAAAGCAACATTGATAGAACGAATGTTTGGGCAACTAGCCTACACCAAATTAACACAATATGGCACAGCTATCATCAGCCAGGTAAGGTAATACGAAAGCAGCATTGACACAATGAATGAATGGGCAACCAGCGAAGCACTACAATTCAGTAATGTGCGTGATATGAGATAGTACATTCATGCAGCTCAGTATGCAAAACTACCAGGCAGTTTTCCTTACAAAAATCAACATTGGCGCCTTTAACATTTTGCTACAACTAATTTTAGATCAGATAAAGGTTAGATTCACGCCGATTAACAAAATACATGTTGATGTAAAAATATAGTGATATATAATAGGTACTTACATCAGCATTGGAGCACAAAGAATTCCCGCAAGATATCTTCCTCGAATATGATCCCAGTGGAGGAAGTCTTGTACCGTTTAACCTTATTTTCTAAAAGAGAGATGAGTAAGAAACATGTAGAAAATATGATCAGAATGCTATAAAATTTCATGATGCGAGGATACACACATGCTTCTTAGAATGGAGTTGACATTCTTTTGTTGGACTGGAGCGGACTAGTTCTTTGGCCACTAGAATCTGCTTATTATCAGTGGGAGTTGGGTTTCTCTGTGCTGGAGCAGTATCTATGAAAAATGGAGTTGGTTTATTATCTCCTGGCGTTTGGATCTTTTGCAAAGACCTGGTTTGTAACCCTTTAGATTCTAACATAGTCGTCTTCCTCTTGCATGCCTTATATAGAAGAATGGTGATTCAGTTATAAAACATGCTACAGCAGAGATGGAATAGGTACTGAAGAATAGAAAGGCATGACATATTGACATGTATTCCCTCCATCTGGAAATAAATGGATGGGTCTAGGCGTATTTCAGTTCTAGATACATCCAATTTTATCCATTTTTGCAAAGACCTGGTTTGTAACCCTTTAGATTCTAACATAGTCGTCTTCCTCTTGCATGCCTTATATAGAAGAATGGTGATTCAGTTATAAAACATGCTACAGCAGAGATGGAATAGGTACTGAAGAATAGAAAGGCATGACATATTGACATGTATTCCCTCCATCTGGAAATAAATGGATGGGTCTAGGCGTATTTCAGTTCTAGATACATCCAATTTTATCCATTTTTGCGACATTTAATCCAGACGGAGGGAGTATCATGTAACAGCTAGGGATACGACAGGACAACACAGTAAAAAAACACTGAAAACCCACTGCAGAACCAAAGTATTCAAACCCACTGATATGAGATAGTACACTCATGCAGCTCAGGATGCAAAACTACCAGGCAGTTTTCCTTGCAAAAATCAACATTGTGGCCTTTAATCATACATTTTGCTACAACTAAATTTAGATCAGATAAAGGTTGGATTCACGCCGATTAACAAAATACATGTTGATGTAAAAATATAGTTATATACAACAGGTACTTACATCTACATTGGAGCACAGAGAATTCCTGCAAGAATCTTTCCTCATAAACGATACCATTGCAGAAATTCTTCTATCTGTTAAGCTTATTTTCTAAAAGAGAGATGGGTAAGAAACATGTAGAAAATATGATCAATATGCTATAAGATTTCATGATGTAAGGATACACACACGCTTCTTAGAATTGAGTTGACATATTTTTGCTGGACTGGGGCGGACTAGTTCTTTGGCCACTGGAATCTGCTTATTATCAGTAGGAGTTGGGTTTCTCTGTGCTGGAGCAGCATCTATAAAAACTAGAGTTGGTTTATTATCTCCTGGCGTTTGGATCTTTTGCGAAGGCCTTGTTTGTAACCCTTCAGATTCTAACATAGTCATCTTCCCCTTGCATGCCTTGTATAGAAGAATGGTGCTTTAATTATAAAACATGCGACAGCAGAGAGATGGAATAGGTACTGAAGAATAGAAAGGCATGACATATTGACATGTATTCCCTCTATCCGGAAAAAAATGGATGGGTCTAGGTGTATTTTAGTTCTAGATACATCCTTTTTTATCCATTTCGGCAACATGTAATCCGGATGGAGGGAGTATGGTGTAAGAGCTAGGGATACGACAGGACAACATAGCAAAAAAAACACTAGTTGAATGTAAAACTGTATGCTAGCGGAATACGTACAGAAATAACTAAGGCAACATACACGTGTATGATTGGGAAAATAAGATGGCATTGCAACAGAGCACTAGAACAGCACTTCAATGTAAAAAAATATGGTATGGTAGACAGATGAAGTACATACTGATGAATAACAATGCATAAGATATTCAGAAGCATGATGTCCAAATTAAGCAGATGGTATTGCGATAGAGTAGAATGACAGTACTTGAATTTGAAAACATGTTATCATGAACGGAATAGGTACTTAAAAACAGGAAGGCATGACATATTTACATGCATGATCAACATGCTAAGCACATGGCATTGCAATAGAGTAGATACACTCCAGGACATTATATGCATGTTGTACCCATATCACAGGCCAAGTTAGAGCAAGGACCTTGTGGGGTGAAGAGGATTCATCATCTTTCTGCAAGTCTTCTGAAGAACTGCCTTTACATGTTCCATCATATTGGGTATCATTGACATTAAGTTTATTGGCCTTTACATTGCTCTGTGAGGTTCTTATGGATATATCCGTGTGTGCAATTATATCTGACATGCATGGAAGACAACTAGTAGTTAGATTTAGGTAATGAGTGCCTATAGGAGACGACATAAATAGTAGGACTGGGGTTAACTAGCAGCAATAGGTCTCATAAACTAAAGGGAGAACACAGATGAAAGCTACAGAATATGTATCGTTTGTACTCAAGATTAACTATATGGCACACAAAAGTATTAAAGAACAACATAGGTAATACTAGAAGTGGTATAATATGATAATCACTAGCCTGTGGGATAACATTGGCTGATGGATGATAACTATGGAACAACGTTACCTAAAGAACAAGTATCTTAGCTGAACTATGGTACAACGTTAACTCCTGAACAAGACCCGTAAGAGATCAGCATGAATATGCAGTGAAATGTGATGATCTATTTTCCATGCCTAGATGAATAACAAAGCCATAAATGTTGTACACAAGTAAGATGATGGTACAACCTATCTGGCTGCCATCCATAGGAGTGAGCATCATGTGCTGACTTGTCGATGGCCCTGCAGTTGTTGTGGTTGTCCATGTCGGGCACACGCATTCGATGCAGGGAACTGTTGAGTGGGGACTATAGCTCCCTTCTGGTGTATGCTTACCTTGTTGGAGCAGCGACGGTGAGTCGGAAGACGGTGTGTCTGAAGATGCAGATAAGGCATAATGTTAGGAACGACATATCTCTTTGATCTAAAGAAATACACTAAAAGATCAACAACAAGGTACGAGAGTGGTCACACGTTTGTTGACTGAAGACTAATTGGGGTCACACAATTTTATTTTATTTTGGTACTGTCCGATCTACGCCGGATGGCTGGCCGTCTTGTGCCTTCCGGCTGACACTGTTCGGAATCTTCCCTGAAGAGCCAGCGACCAACGGCAGGGCAGCCTGCCTCCGCCGTCCGTGGCCCCGGCCAAAACCCCGCTCCCTGCCCCACCGCACTGCGGTGGTTGCGCCGCTCCCGGGCCAATCCACAAAGACTCCCCGTCATCCAGATCCGGCGGCGACAGTACCTTCATCCCACACAACTCTAAAAGATAGCCATCTAAGCGCTGCTTTCGCGGCGAACTTACGGCCCCGCACCCTTGCGTTAGACACCAGCCAACCGGCAGCCTAGGAGCTCCGCCGCCTCGAGGGGTGCTGCTTCCCATTGGGAATCGATTGGCCCAGAATAAAAATTTAGACAACTGACACCTAAATAAAGTGATTTAAGATGAGGGTGCGACCTATCTGGCGGCATGGTGAAGTAGGCAGGTCCAGCTGCCAAGTCAGTGAGGCCGACGCGGTTGCGGTGGCGACTGGCGGCAGGGAAAGAGCGATGTCGCAATGGTCGACGGCTACACGGAAGCAGCGCCAGGAATTTGGACGGATCCGAAGTTGGAGCCGCTCTAGCGCCGTGAACAACGTCGGGGGTGAATCGGCTCCTGTACGGTTCACGCGGCCGCCGTCGAGGTAGCACCAGCACCACGGAGTAAGAGGCACACGACCCAGTGCACGACGGCAAATGGACAGCGTCTCCGGCATTAGGGAGGAGGGCGGATGTGAAATTGGTGCGGTGGGGGGCGCCATGGAGGTGGGGCTGAGGTTTCGCGGCTTGAGAGAAGGGCGCTTCCCGGGGAGAAGGTGATTTGGCGCCCACGAGGTATGAATGGGGCGGGCGGGGGAGGGGGGAAGGGGGGGGGGAATTGGGAGGGGAGTGGAACCATGTCTTACGGACGCATTTGTCTGAAATGTGAGGGGGAGTTACAGTTCTACCCTTGCCTATAGGCTTCTCGGCTTGGGTCTGTGTACTGAGGGTTGGGGATAGTAGAGTAACTTTGCTTCTCCCCAAATAGTGGGCGGGAGCGATTTCAGGCGAGGAGGGCGTGTTTTGAACTATAGTGGGCGCAAGCGGTTTCGGGCGAGGAGAGCGTGTTTTGCCGACCATGGATTATGAATTATTCGGCACATGTCATTTCGGCCGAGGAGAAGGTGCGCTTGGATGAAGTTACGAACCTACCCTCGATGTACAACGGGCCAATTGATGCGTGTCCCAGATAGGATGGTAATTTCGCGTCTCCCATTTATTTGCTCGGGTGAATTCCACCGAGCAGAGAGGATGTTTAATGGTTCATTTAAACTTTGGGAGAACGAGCATCCACGTCTACTTACCAAGTTGATTCGGATCAAATTTTGAAATATTAGCTTGCCACTTTTTTTTTAGATTGAGAGATGATGCTCGGGAGTAATGTGTTTTTACATGCTCGTTGCTAGCGATTTACTATATGACAAATAGTTGACCCACTCAAAAACGCGAATCAAACCCAAAATGAAATATCTCGATTCAATGAAATAGCTCGTTTAGTAGGTCAAAATAGTGAACTAAATCCAAAATTGAACACCTCAATCGAGTAGCATGTTGTACAATATTATAGTACCCCATGAACATGTTGAAAGTCAAATTAATGAACTTGTTTGATATACGTGTCACATCCCTAGTTCTGGTATGACCTAGACTAGCTAGTCATTTGTGCATCATGTTTAAATTCCATTTAAATTTGAAATGAGGATTTGTGAAACCCTCAGAATCATTTATGGAAATGACCCAAATAAAAAAAATTGCTCCAAAAAGGTCCAAGAAAATGTCATGTTGCTCTCCGAAAATATTGGACAAAGATAAAAATCAAACAAATATTTTTAAGAGCTCATAAGTATTTATTTTGGCCATTTGGAATTAATGCAATAATTATTTGCATTGAATATATATGTGCTATATTTATTTATATATGTCCAATAATTCTGATTTTTATGTGAGGGGCTCTGGAATATTTCAACTAGCTCCTACACTAAATTTCATAAGAAAAATAAATTGATTTAGTGTTTTACTAAATTAGGAAAACAAATTACACAAATATAAAAGAAACAAAATGGGAAAAACCTACCTGGACTTTACCTGGGCCAATTTACATGGCTTGCTACCGCTCTGGCCCAGCCCAACTGGCCACCGCACCGTCCCCCACCTCGCGCCAGTAGGCGAGGCACGTGCCCGGCGCGCGCGCGCTCCACGCGCCATGTGAGCTGCCTGCCTGCCTGGCTCCCCCTCACCTCCTGGATGTTCTGTGCGACGCCACGCGCCGCCCCAGAACCCCTCTCACTCTCATCTCCTCCTTTCCCTGCCTCCTCTGCTCTCTCTCTCTCGCTGGACCGAATGAGCCGGTCGCCGCCGTTCGCTGCCCCCGCGCTCCCGCCGTCTCCTTGCCCCTCCGTCGTGCGCAGAAGCTCCGCCACCTTGTCTGCTACCTCTCCGCCAAGCCGTGGATCGCCGGACGCCCCGTGGAGTCGTCGCTGTCGCCTTCTTCACCTCCGGCCGCCGTGGATCTCCGTCGCCGCTTGCCGCTGTCAGCGCGTCCCCGAGCCCGCTGAGCTGCTCTTCCGGTCCACTATGAGCCTCACGTCGGTTCCCCCTTCTCCCCTGCCTTCCCGTGAACCGTAGCGCTGCCCCCGCTCGAGCTGAGCTCCGGCTGCCGCCGCGAGCTTCACTCCGGCGAGCTTCGCTCCGGCGAGCTTCGCCGCCCCCGCAGCCTCCCGTCTGCTCCCCTAGATGCGTGCGAGCACCAGCTCCTCGGAGATGGTCTCCGCGGCCCATTTGGTCACCGGAGGACCAAATCCGAGGCCCTCCACTGCGTTTGACCCCGCTGACCAGGGGTTTGACCTCCCCTAGATCGCTGACAAGTGGGCCTGGGCCGCTGCTAATTTTAGTTATGTGTTAATTAAACCTAATTAGCCTGCTGATACTAACATATGGGTCCCACTGTTCAGGTTTGACCTGGACCGACCCGTTGACCTGCTGATGTCACTCAGACGTCATGCTGATGCAATTAATTCTTTTCTGGTTTTAAATTAAATAAGGAAATTCCAGAAAATTAGCTATACTTCAAAAATTCATAGAAATTCAACCGTAGCTCAAATTGAAATAATTTATATATGAAAAATTATCAAAAAATGCAATCTATCCATCTGTACCATTTTCATGCATGACAAACCAACTTATACATGCTGTATATGAGAAAACACACTTATGGCATTTTAAGGGACTTATTTTAGAGTTGCATTTGAACCTTTGGTTCAAATGGACCTCTTCCAAATAGAATGCTAGTTGCATTAACTCAAACAACATCACATACTCATGCCATGTTCATGCATCCTATTGTTGCATATGATTGTGTATTGATTGCCGACACCGTTCCTTCTCGATAGGTCCTGCTCCGGACCGATCCAGAGTACCTGTTAGAGGAGCAGTGCCCCCCTATTGATCTACCAGGCAAGCAAACCCCCTTGTTCATTCCGATACAATCATACTCTCTCGCTCCTGCTCTCATTTGTTGCATTAGGACAACAACGATTCAACTGCTACTTTATGTTGCGGTAGTTGAACCCATTCCTCTGCATGACCTGTCATTGCCATAGTAAATAGTTAAAACCCACTAGCATGTGTTGGAGTTGATTGAGCCATGTTGTGTTCCTACCATGCATTGCCTGCTATTGCTTAGAGTATGTCAGGTATGATTCATTGGGAATGAATTGGAGTACATTGCTATGTTCTGATGTTGAGAGTTAAGTGTGTGAACACGATTTGGTAAAGGTAGCGGTGAGAGGCCATGAAGGAGTACATGGTGGGTTGTCTCACTGGAACCGTCCCTAAGAACTGAGTTCTATGTATGTTGTCCAATGACTAGATACTACCACACATTGGGTTCCAGTAACTCGACCCCTCTCAACTTATTAACCGACTTGGTCTCTGTCCAGGAGTCGCAACTAGTTTCTGGTGTTTGTAGGCAGTGTTATTCTTCTACCAAGTGGCACCCGGCAGGATGGGCTTGGGACAGACTAGGCACCATGGCCCGGTGTACCGAGTGGCACCCATATGGTGGGCTCGGGAACCCTGCACACATCGTTTGGGGCCATGAGCGAATCCCCGGCCGGATCTCCTTGCGGATGGAACCCGAATAGGTGATAAACCTGGACTAGAGTCTTGTGTGGCTAGTCAGGTCGTGGCCGACACCCTCGCCAAGCTTCCGCTTGAAGGTTGCCGAGATACATGACGTGTACATCATGATAAGTGGTGAGAGTGTGTGTGTAGAAGTACTCCCCTGTAGGGTTACCATGATCTTTTCGAATAGCCATGTCCTCGGTTATGGACTTCTTGGATGCTTACGTGGTACATAGACAACTTAAAGTGGATACCCTAAAATGCTCAAGACAAGTGTGAGTGCTATGGATGGCCTTCTCGTAGAGAGACGGGGATGAATCCATAGTAGTGTATTGATGTGGTGATTAGTGGACTCGTGTGTGATGCCTCACCTCAAAGAAGTTTCTCGTAGTCGTAGAACAGGATAACCACTGAGTCAAAGCTGGCTTGCTGCAACTGAACCCCACATTACCTTCTTGATACAAATGCATGTATGATAGGATCTGATGTAAGTCTTGCTGAGTACCTTTGTACTCATGTTTGCCTTATTTATGTTTTGCAGGTGAGACATCTGTCTCACTAGTAGTACCACTTGGACTTCGACGAGTAGCTTGTTACCTCAGCTACAATCTTGTACCCTTGGGAGGGACTTGTAGATAGTCAGGCTTCTCAGCCTTTTTCTTTTGTAGTTGTCTGTACTCAGACATGTAATGCTTCCGTTGCTTGTATGCTCTGGATGATGGGTCATGATACCTCTGTTTGTATTAATGCTATGTGGCTCTTCTGGGCCTTTATCAATATGTGTTTGAGTTATGTTGTGATGCCATGTTGTACAACACATACTTGCATGTTATGCGTACGTGTGACATGTATTGCTATGTGTGGGATTCGACAACCTAGTTGTTTATCCTTGGTAGCCTCTCTTATGGGGAAATGTAGTCTAGTGCTTCCACTGAGCCATGGTTTGTCTGGTACAGCCTAGTTTACTCAGAGTCCTGCTAGCCCAGCACTACTGCTCCGGAACACTTAGACTGGCCGGCATGTGATTCACTTTGTTCATGTGTCTGTCCCTTCGGGGAAATGTCATGCGGTGACATCAGGAGTCCTCCCTAGCCTGCTATAGCCCAGTGCTACAACCCAGATTCGCACGCTGCTAACCAACATGCTTGATGTTGATTCATGTATGCATGTCCCTGTAAGTTAGTGCCACTTTGGGTTCACGACTAGTCATGTTGGCCTGGATTCTCTGTCATATGGATGCTAGCGATACTATCATATACGTGAGCCAAAAGGCGCAAACGGTCCTGGGCCATGGTAAGGCAACACCCGTGGGAATACCGTGTGTGAGGCCGCAAAGTGATATGAGGTGTTATATGCTAGATCGATGTGACTTAGAATCGGGGTCCCGACAGCTTTGGTATCAGAGCCTGACTGCCTATAGGATTACCAAGCCAACCTGGTCGAAGTTGAGTTTAGAAACACTTTAGTTACATAAGGGAATTGATTGTGGAAGGGAACGTAAGGCTCTTTTTACTCCTTATACCTCATGCCTTCTGATCTGAGTCATCCTATCTTTCCTACGGGGTTAAGGAACTAGGCTTCCTCTTCTGTCTATCAGGATCACGTCTTACTACTCTGTAGTATCTTAGGATTGGGTGATCAGAGTCATATCCCAGTTCGAGTACCTCCGGTGTAGCCTGTTTAGTAATATCTCAGAACCTTGACTGATGATGTTGAGTATGGTGCTACCCCGTCTTTTGCAGAATGTCTCATTTTGAGCATTTTACTGCCGTTATGCTGCCAGAATTGTCCGAGGAGTTCAAGAGATAGTATTTTCGTTGTACTATATTCTACATCCTTATGATGATGCTGAATCAATCCTTGTTTCCTTGGTTGGTTCTTCAGGATGTCGTCAGTTAACCGAAGTTCTGTTGCTTGTAGCCGGAACCACGGAGATGGTAGGGATGAGGATCCTCCCGACCAGCCTTTGTTGACAGAGTTCATGTTAGAGATGGAGAGGAACAAGCGTGAGTCTAACCGCTTGTTAGCACGTATCGAGAAGAACACCGCACCCCAGTGCAAAGAGTCAGCGACCATCTATGACTTCATTGGCCTGAAACCACCTACCTTCCGTCATTCCATTGAGCCAATTGATGCTGATGACTGGCTTCGTAGTATCACACACAAGCTGCGTTTCGCGAGCGTAGCTGAAGGTGACAAGGTCACCTATGCTGCATATCACTTGGAAGGTCCTGCTAGTCTTTGGTGGCAGAACTATGAGGCTATGCTTCCGGCTGGCCAGATACCCACCTAGAGAGATTTCACTGAGGCTTTTTGCGAGCATCACATTCCTCAGGCTCTCATTGACCGCAAGAGAGAAGAGTTTTGTAGTTTCACCCAGGATAAGATGGTTGTTGATGCTTATAGTAGAGAGTTTGAGAACCTTGCCCGCTATGCTACAGAGGAGGTGTCCACAGACGGCAAGAAGCGGGCTAGGTTTCGGAAGGGTCTCAATCCCAAGTTGCGTCGTGATCTTCACTTGCATCATTGCAATACATTCCAGGCTCTTGTGAACAAGGCCATTAATGCAGAGACAGCTCAACTCACTTACGAGGAGTCTTGTAAGCACACCCGTGATTTGGGTTCTTCCTCCGGTTCTAGTTCGCAGAAGCATCGGATTTGGGTTCCGAACTCCGCTCTTCCACCCGGTTATACACCGAGGCCTTCTTGTGCGGCACCTCACCTGGTTCAGTTACATGCTCCACCCAGGCCTATTGGTAGACTGCTTGTCAATGTGGGTCCATGTCTTACTTCAGGGACTTGTTTCACATGCGGAGAGCCAGGACACTATGCACGTGACTGCTCTCAAACCAACTATGCTCCACCCCTGCCTGAGAAGTCTGTTGGTTGTGGTAAGCCACCATGCAAGATGATTAATGTCAAGTCAGCTCCCACTAAACGTGGATGTGTGCATCACGTCTCAGCTAAAGACGCTCATGATGATCCGGATGTCGTTCTTGGTACACTCCTTGTCAACTGTCATCTAGCTTCGGTTCTATTTGATACCGGAGCATCTCACTCCTTCATCTCTGAAGGCTATGCTCGTTTGCACGACATGTCATTTTGTGATATGCCAACTCCACTTGAAATCCAAACTCCAGGGTCTAGAGCAAACTACCAGAACAAGCCATGGTAATGAAATCCTTGTTGACAGACTTGTATTCCTTGCATCACTTGTAGCCCTCAAGTCTTCAGATATTAACATCATCTTGGGTATGGACTGGATGATAGCTCATCATGCCAAGATTGATTGTTTCACTAGGTCTGTTCAGCTTACACACTCATCTGGCAAGATAGTCACTGTCTCCACTAGAGTTGCAAAGCGCCAACTCTATTCTCTTAATGCCAACCCTCTTCCTGACCTTGAAGATATCCCGGTAGTCCGTGATTTTCCGGATGTCTTTCCTGAGGAACTGCCAGGTATTCCACCTGACGGAGATGTAGAGTTTGTCATAAATCTTATCCCAGGAACCGCCCCAATCTCTAGGAGACCTTACAAGATGGCACCCTTAGAACTAACTAAGCTTAAGAAACAACTCGATGAATCCTTGCAAAAGGGTTTCATCCGTCCTAGTTCTTCTCCCTGGGCTTGCCCCATCCTCTTCATCAAGAAGAAGGATGGTACGGACCAGATGGTTGTAGATTATCGTCCCATTAATTTGGTCATGATAAAGAACAAGTATCCACTCCCCAGGATCAATGATCTGTATGATCAGCTCGCTGGATCCTCGGTCTTTTCAAAGATGGATTTGAGGTTAGGCTACCACCAAATCAAGATCAGAAATGGGGACATTCCTAAGACGGCTTTTTTCACTCGTTATGGCCAGTACGAGTACACCGTCATGTCCTTTGGTCTAACCAATGCTCCAGCTACTTTCTCCCGCTTGATGAACTTGATCTTCATGGAGTACTTAGATAAGTTCGTCGTGGTTTACCTCGATGATATCCTTATTTACTCGAAGAACGAGGAAGAGAATGCCGAACATCTTAGACTTGTGTTAGAAAAACTCAGAGTGCACCGCCTTTATGCCAAGTTCTCCAAGTGCGAATTTTGGTTGCCAGAAGTGACCTATCTCGGCCACGTGATCTCTAGCAAGGGCATTGCCATCAATCCCGAGAGAGTTCTGGCCGTTCTTGATTGGACTCCGCCTGAAATGGTTAAGCAAGTTAGGAGTTTCCTTGGCCTAGCCAGTTACTGTCGACGCTTTGTTGAAAACTTCTCCAAAGTGGCCAAACCTCTCACGGAACTTTTCAAGAAAGATAAAAAGTTTGAGTAGTCCCCACAGTGTGAGCATAGTTTTCAGGAACTGAAAAGACGCCTGACTTCCGCTCCCATACTTGTGCCACCAGATTTCACTAAAGACTTTGTTATCTACTGCGACGCCTCACGACAGGGACTAGGTTGCATTCTTATGCAGTATCCTCATGTGATTGCTTATGCATCTCGATAGTTGCATCCACATGAGGAGAATTATCCTACACATGATCTAGAGCTTGCAGCCGTAGTCTATGCACTTAAGACCTGGTGACATTACCTTCTTGGTAAATGTTGCGAGATTTACACCGACCACCAGAGTCTCAAGTATATCTTCACCCAACCAGATTTGAACCTTAGGCAAAGTCGTTGGTTGGAGTTTATCTCAGATTACGACTTAGGGATTACCTACACCCCAGGCAAGGGCAATGTCATGGCTGATGCACTAAGTCGTAAGTTCTATTGCAACAATCTCATGTTGTAAGAGGGCCAACCATTTCTCCATGAGGAATTCTGTAAGCTTAACCTTCACATTGCTCCTCATGGATTCCTTTCTACCTTTGTGGCGAAACCTACTCTTGTGGATCATATCGTAGAAGCCCAGAAGCATGATACGGGGATTACTCGGATCAAGAGAAACATTGCCAAGGGCGTTGCCGGTAGTTTCTCTATAAATGATCGATGTGTTGTTTTCTTCGGGAATCGCCTGGTGGTCCCCAAGAAGCAGCATCTTCGGCAACTAATCCTTAAGGAGGCCCATGAATCTCCTCTCGCGATTCATCTCGATAGTACTAAGATGTATCAGGACCTACGGCAGAGGTTCTGGTGGACTAGGATGAAGAGAGAAATCACTGAGTTCATTGCTAACTGTGACGTTTGTCGTCGCGTTAAGGCAGAACATCAAAGACCTGCTGGCACCCTTCAGCCTTTAGCTATTCCTGAGTGGAAATGGGATAAAGTTGGTATGGATTTCATCACTGGCTTTCCCAGGACCAAGAGAGGGAATAATGCTATCTTCATATTCATTGATCGTCTTTCCAAAGTGGATCACTTCCTACCTGTTCGAGAGAGTATCACTGCTAGTCAGCTCGCTGACTTATATATTTCTCGAATAGTGTCACTTCATGGTGTTCCACTAGAGATCAATTCAGACCATGGTAGTCTTTTCACTTCTCATTTCTGGGAGAGTTTCCAAACTGCCATGGCCACCCATCTCTCCTTTAGTACCGCTTTCCACCCTCAATCAAGTGGTCAGGTGGAAAGGGTCAACCAAATTCTCGAAGACATGCATAGAGCTTGTGTTATCTCATTCGGTATGGATTGGGAGAAGTGTCTTTCCTTCGCCGAGTTTGCTTATAACAATAGCTACCAATCCAGCCTCAAGAAAGCTCCTTTTGAGGTTCTGTATGGACGAAGATGTCGAACACCTTTGAACTGGTCAGAAACCGGTGAAAGACAATTCTTTGGACCGGATATGATCCAGGAGGCAGAACAACAAGTTCGCGTCAGTTGTGAGAATTTGAAAACAACCCAATCTCGTCAAAAGAGCCAGTATGACCGCCGTCATAAGGAAGTGGCTTATGAAGTTGGTGACAAGGCTTACCTTCGGGTTACTCCTTTGAAGGGTACCCATCGTTTCGGTATCAAGGGCAAGTTGGCTCCTCATTACATTGGTCCTTTTTGCATTCTCGCTAAACGAGGAGAGGTTGCCTACCAGTTGGAACTACCCCCACATCTTTCTCGCGTTCATGATGTCTTCCACGTCTCTCAACTCAGGCGTTGCTTCTCGGATCCCATCTGCAGAGTGGACCACGAAACGCTTGATCTCCAAGATAACCTCACATATCGAGAGTACCTTGTTTGCATCCTTGATCAAGCAGAGCGTGTCACTCGACGTAATAACATCAAGTTTCTCAAGGTTCAGTGGTCTCATCATTCTAAGAGAGAAGCTACCTGGGAGCGAGAAGATCGTCTTCGACTTGAGTACCCCACTTTCTTTCCGCCGACTCCTGAATCTCAGGACGAGATTCTTTCGAGTGGGGGCGAGTTGTCACATCCCTAGTTCTAGTATGACCTAGACTAGCTAGTCATTTGTGCATCATGTTTAAATTCCATTTAAATTTGAAATGAGGATTTGTGAAACCCTCAGAATCATTTCTGGAAATGACCCAAATAAAAAAATTGCTCCAAAACGGTCCAACAAAATGCTCATGTTGCTCTCTGAAAATATTGGACAGAGATAAAAATCAAACCAATATTTTTAAGAGCTCATAAGTATTTATTTTCGCCATTTGGAATTAATGCAATAATTATTTGCATTGGATATATATATATATGCTATATTTATTTATATATGTCCAATAATTCTGATTTTTATGTGAGGGGCTCTGGAATATTTCAACTAGCTCCTACACTAAATTTCATAAGAAAAATAAATTGATTTAGTGTTTTACTAAATCAGGAAAACAAAGTAGACAAATAGAAAAGAAACAAAATGGGAAAAACCTACCTAGACTTTACCTGGGCCGATTTACCTGGCTTGCTGCCGCTCTGGTCCAGCCCAACTGGCCACCGCACCGTCCCCCACCTCGCGACAGTAGGCGAGGCGCGTGCTCGGCGCGCGCTCCGCGCGCCACGCGAGCTGCCCCGGAACCCCTCTCACTCTCATCCCCCCTTCCCTGCCTCCTCCGCTCTCTCTCTCGCTGGACCGAACGAGCCAGTCACTGCCGTTCGCTGCCCCCATGCTCCCCGCCGTCCCCTCGCCCCTCCGTCGTGCCCAGAAGCTCCACCACCTCGTCCGCCACCTCTCCGCCAAGCCATGCATCGTCGGACGCCCCATGGAGCCGTCGCTGTCGCCTTCTTCACCTCCGGCCGCCGTGGATCTCCGTCGCCGCTTGCCGCCGTTAGCGCGTCCCCGAGCCCGCTGAGCTGCTCTTCCGGTCCACCGTGAGCCTCTCATCGGTTCCCCCTTCTCCCCTGCCTCCCCGTGCACCGCGGCGCTATGCCCGCTCGAGCCGAGCTCCGGCTGCCGCCGCGAGCTTCGCTCCGGCGAGCTCCGCCGCCCCCGCAGCCTCCCGCCTGCTCCCCTAGATGCGCGCGAGCACCAGCTCCTTGGAGATGGTCTTCGCGGCCCATTTGGTCACTTGAGGACCAAATCCGAGGCCCTCCGCCGCGCCTGGCCTCACTGGCGTCGAGTCGTCGGCGGGTTTGACCCCTCTTACCAGGGGTTTGACCTCCCCTGGATCGCTGACAAGTGGGCCCAGGCCCCTGCTAATTTTAGTTAAGTGTTAATTAAACCTAATTAGCCTGCTGATACTGACATATGGGTCCCATTGGTCAGGTTTGACCTGGACCGACCCGTTGACCTGCTGATGTCACTCAGACGTCATGCTGACGCAATTAATTCTTTTCTGGTTTTAAATTAAATCAGGAAATTCCAGAAAATTAGCTATACTTCAAAAATTCATAGAAATTCAACCGTAGCTCAGATAGAAATAATTTATATATGAAAAATTATCAGAAAAATGCAATCTATCCATCTATACCATTTTCATGCATGACAAACCAACTTATACATGCTGCATATGAGAAAACACACTTATGGCATTTTAAGGGACTTATTTTAGAGTTGCATTTGAACCTTTGGTTCAAATGGACCTCTTCCAAATAGAATGCTAGTTGCATTAACTCAAACAACATCACATACTGATGCCATGTTCATGCATCCTATTGTTGCATATGATTGTGTATTGATTGCCGACACCGTTCCTTCTCGATAGGTCCTGCTCCGGACCGATCCAGAGTACCTGTCAGAGGAGCAGTGCCCCCCTATTGATCTACCAGGCAAGCAAACCCCCTTGTTCATTCCGATACAATCATACTCTCTCGCTCCTGCTCTCATTTGTTGCATTAGGACAACAACGATTCAACTGCTACTTTATGCTGCGGTAGTTGAACCCATTCCTCTGCATGACCTGTCATTGCCGCAGTAAATAGTTAAAACCCACTAGCATGTGTTGGAGTTGATTGAGCCATGTTGTGTTCCTACCATGCATTGCCTGCTATTGCTTAGAGTATGTCAGGTATGATTCATTGGGAATGAATTGGAGTACATTGCTATGTTCTGATGTTGAGAGTTAAGTGTGTGAACACGATTTGGTAAAGGTAGCGGTGAGAGGCCATGAAGGAGTACATGGTGGGTTGTCTCACTGGAACCGTCCCTAAGAACTGAGTTCTATGTATGTTGTCCAATGACTAGATACTACCACACATTGGGTTACAGTAACTCGACCCCTCTCAACTTATTAACCGACTTGGTCTCTGTCCAGGAGTCGCAACTAGTTTCTGGTGTTTGTAGGCAGTGTTATTCTTCTACCAAGTGGCACTCGGCAGGGTGGTCTTGGGATAGACTAGGCACCATGGCCAGGTGTACCGAGTGGCACCCGGATGGTGGGCTCAGGAATCCTATACACATCGTTTGGGGCCTTGAGCGAAACCCCGGCCGGATCTCCTTGCGGATGGAACCTGAATAGGCGATAAACCTGGACTAGAGTCTTGTGTGGTTAGTCAGGTCGTGGCCGACACCCTCGCCAGGCTTCCTCTTGAAGGTTGCCGAGATACATGATGTGTACATGGTGATAAGTGGTGAGAGCGTGTGTGAAGAAGTACTCCCCTGCAGGGTTACCATGATCTATTCGAATAGTCGTGTCCTTGGTTATGGACTTCTTGGATGCTTACGTGGTACATAGACAACTTAAAGTGGATACCCTAAAATGCTCAAGACAAGTGTGAGTGCTATGGATGGCCTTCTCGTAGAGAGATGGGGATGAATGCATAGTAGTGTATTGGTGTGGTGATTAGTGGACTCGTCTGCGATGCCTCACCTCAAAGAACTTTCTTATAGTCGTAGAACCGGATAACCACTGAGTCAAAGCTGGCTTGCTGCAACTAAACCCCACATTACCTTCTTGATACAAATGGATGTATGATAGGATCTGATGTAAGTCTTGCTGAGTACCTTTGTACTCACGTTTGCCTTATTTATGTTTTGCAGGTGAGACATCTGTCTCACTAGTAGTACCACTTGGACTACGATGAGTAGCTTGTTACCTCAGCTACGATCTTGTACCCTTGGGAGGGACTTGTAGATAGTCAGGCTTCTCAGCCTTTTTCTTTAGTAGTTGTCTGTACTCAGACATGTAATGCTTCCGTTGCTTGTATGCCCTGAATGATGGGTCATGAGACCTCTGTTTGTATTAATGCTATGTGGCTCTTCTGGGCCTTTATCAATATGTGTTTTGAGTTATGTTGTGATGCCATGTTGTACAACACATACTTGCATGTTATGCGTACGTGTGACGTGTATTGCTATGTGTGGGATCCGACAACCTAGTTGTTTATCCTTGGTAGCCTCTCTTATGGGGAAATGTAGTCTAGTGCTTCCACTTATCCATGGTAGTCCGCTACAGCCCGGTTTACCCGGAGTCCTGCTAGCCCAGCACTACTGCTCCGGAACACTTAGACCGGCCAGCATGTGATTCACTTCATTCCTGTGTCTGTCCCTTTGGGGAAATGTCACGCGGTGACATCCGGAGTCCTGCCTAGCCTGCTACAGCCCGGTTCACTGGAGTCCTGTTAGCCCAGTACTACAGCCCGGATTCGCACGCTGTTGACCGACATGCTCGATGTTGATTCATGTATGCCTGCCCCTGTAAGTTACTGCCATTTTGGGTTCATGACTAGTCATGTCGGCCCGGGTTCTCTGTCATATGGATGCTAGGGATACTATCATATACATGAGCCAAAAGGCGCAAATGGTCCCGGGCCATGGTAAGGCGACACCCGTGGGAATACCGTGCGTGAGGCCGCAAAGTGATATGAGGTGTTACATGCTAGATCGGTGTGACTTAGAATCGGGGTCCCGACAATACACATATATCCATTCATGTGTGGATTGAGACAACATGTTCTCCAATTTAAATATTTGAATGCAAGTTTATATCGAAACATGGTTTATATCAGTCTTTGATGCATAAAACGCGACCCCCCCTCTCCCGGACTCCTGTTCTCTCTCTCTCTCTCTCACCGACAATCTTCAATTCTGTCGCACGCATCTGACACAAAAACCTTGTTGGCCCCTCTCCCTTTCTCTCCATCTCTCTCTCTCTTTGTGTGTGTGTGTGGGGGGGGGGTCTTTCTAGTTCGCATGCATATATACACCATCTATAGGTCTCTCTCGCACAATATGTATGGCACTCTAGCTAGTCCAAGCTAGATATCTTGGGTGCACTCATCGTACGCACACAAATTCCTTGGCTCTTTGCCTGTAACTCTCTCACGCACCACTATGTTGTCTCGGAGCTCTTCCCCCCTCTCTCAAACTCTCCATCCACCTGGGTCACACATACACATGCATATCTCACTCGCACTTGATAGGCCCATCTAAAACTCTATCTCCCCCCTTGTTCTCTCTCCATCTCACACACGCACACACACAATCTCATGCCCAGCTAGCCAAGTATGATGGTCTCTCATTCAATTGTAGGCACACGCAGTACCCCCTATATGTATATGACTAGCTAATCTTAGTCTCCATCACAAACATGTGCATGGTCTATCTCGATTTCTCTCAAGGCATCTTTCTATCGGGCACACACTCCCTCGATCTCCCACCCATATAGTCCCCTCACGATCTCGACGGGATCTCTCTATCACAAACACACCCTCTCTCCCTCCCGACGCGTCCATGCCATCCATCTGTCCCTCTCGACCTTTCTTCCTTGTTGGCCAGACCTTTATTGGACATGTGCCATAGGGGTGTCTCTCTCCGTTGCAAACAATCACACACTAGCTATCTTCGTGTATCTCCTCGCCTTGCTTTTCCATCTCGGAGATGCATGCGTGATATGTTCGCATAAGAAATGAAAAACACACACTCTCTCTCTAATTTATCGTTTGTTGTCACTTTCCCTTTCACACACATACTCTTTTTGCACACTTACTCATTCTCCTTCACACGCACTTGATCTGTCTCGACTGAGGCACTCTCCTCGGTCCATAGCATATAGATTTATTGAAAAGTCAAACATCACAAAGTTTGACCATGTACATGGAGAAAAAGAATTACATCTAGTACGGCAAACATATACCATTAGATTCACCATGAGATGTAATTTTGTATGATGTGTCTTTGGTATTGTAGATATAAATAACATTTGCATAAACCTGATCAAAGTTTCCAAAGTTTGACTTCTAAAAAATTTACATGCACTACATTATCGAGCGGATGGAATATCTCTTTCCCCCTCTCAGCTATCTGACGCACCACTCAGCCTTATCGGGGCTCCTCAATCTCTCTCAAACTTTACTGGCCAGTTTGGTTCGTGACCTGACCCTCATGCATTGATGGCCGGTACTGCCTGGTGTGGACGTGAGATGTAAAATATTTTTGCCTGGCCAGGCTTGTGTGGTGCCGAAGCGTTTGGTTCATGCCTGGGGCAGGCAAAGCATCAACGTCCCATCAATCAATCCATGAATCAATTATTTAATGCTAATATCCATCCATGTTGCTGTTAGCCTCGTGGCCACACGACTAGGCACGGCCAGGCATTCAAAATCGGTCGCCTGGGCCAGGCTACTTGCAGTGTTTGGAGTTCGGCCAGGCTAATTAAAGTGCAAGGGAACCCAGGCTAGGCGGGCTTTCTTTTTCACAGGGTAGCAACCAAACAAGCATGCATGAAATCCAACCACAACCCCATGCCAGGCAAAAGATGCTCACGACGCAAGCCAAACTGGCCTTATATCTCCTTGGTTCACACATACACATGTCTCGCTCGCGCTACACATATAGACCCATCCAACACTCTCCGCCCTTGTTCTCTCTCCATGTGACACGCACCCCCCTAAGTACCATAATCCCTCACTCCATCATACGCGCAAGCACTCCCCCCCTCCTAAGTATGATTATCTCTTACTAGCCATCAAGAACACACGTATTGTCTCCTTCCATCCATACGTCTATCTCGATATCTCTTGGGGCATCTTTATCGCGCACACACCTTGACACTCGATCTCCCACCCATGTAGTCCCATCACGATCTCCAGGGGATCTCTCTATGACAAACATACACTCTCTCCTCCCCATGTCTGCATTTTCTCCGTACGTCTCTCTCGACCTCTCTCCCTCGTTTGTCAGACCCCTCTTGGCCACGTGCTAGGGGTCTTTCTCTCTCGGTTCCAAACAACCACACACTATCTCCTCACCTTGCCTCCGTTGTCAAAGATGCATGTGTGATATGTTTGCATAAGACACGCACGCTTTTTCTCTACTTTTATCGTGTGTTGTCCATGTCTCTTTCACATACGCACTTACACTTTTTTCACACTCTCTCTCTAGTTAGGGACTCTGTCACGTCCATAAGCATATGGATGTTTTGAAAAGTCAAACCTTAGAAAAGTTTGACCAGGTATATGTGGAGAAAAACATTTACATCTGGAACAATCATTAGATTCATCACAACATGTAGTTACTTCATACTATCATTTATCTTTGGTATTGTAGATATAAGTAATTTCTTTATAAACTTGGTCAAAGTTTCAAAAGTTTGACTTAAAAAAAATGTTGGAACTACATTATCGAACAGAGGGAGTAGCTCTTTCTCTCTCTCTTCTATCTCTCACGGGCCTCCCCTCTCACTCAAATTCTCTATACCGACAGATTATACGCTCACTGTGTCAGCGTATAGCTCCATATATTGTTTAGTTGACTAGTCAACCAATCCACATGCTGCCTTGTCAGCTCATGTTCTGTATCTTCGTGTGCTGGCCCATGTGGCAGTGGGTGAAAATAAGTAAACCAGAGGCCCATCTGACACGCGGTGAGTAAACAAAGTTGAAACCACTCGGGGTAGCACCCCGCACGCTAGTAAATTATGGGTGCATTGAGGACAAACTTCTTGCGCGTGAAGGACACATTTGCGCACAATTCACCACTGCGCGGCGGCATGCACAGAAGGACGCACTCGCGCACACCCAGCACACAACACACACCAGCACACGTGTACACCGGCATCGCCGCCGGTTGAGATGGACGGTGAGGCAGCCAACAAGCGGAGGCGGCTCGAGCCAAAACCACATCCAGCGAGCCTGGAGTTCATTAGCAGCCTCCCCGATGACATGCTGCTCGTCATCATCGGCCTCCTCCCCACCAAATCTGCCGTGCGGACCGCCCTGCTCTCCCGGCGGTGGCGCCTCCTCTGGCGCTGCATCCCCCTCAACCTCACCATCGACAGCTGCCTCTGCAACGGGGATTGCAAATGCATGGCCACAGTCTCCAAGATCCTTTCATCGCACCCTGGGCCAGCCAGATGCCTTGACATCCGCATGTTCAGTACCAACTGCAAGGTCCAAACCAAGTTCGACGAGTGGTTCTTATCCCCCACCCTAGATCAGCTCGAGGAGCTCAGCTTTGAAGCTGGACGATGTCGCTCTGTGCCACCGTCTACGCTCCGCCTCACACCAACGCTGCACCGTGCCAGCTTCAGCTCCTGCTATCTTCCCCAGATTAATGCCGCACCCGCCCTTCTTCTCCCTCAACTCAAGCAGCTCGACCTCTTCGACGTTGTCATCTCGAAGAAGGCTATGGAGCACCTGCTCCGCAGATGTACTGTGCTCGAGTACCTTCGTCTTGAGAAGATCCACGGGTTCATTAGCCTCCACATCGCCTCGACGAATCTCCGATGGATTTATGTGTCTTCCTGGCCCCGCAACAAGACATCAATTGGGAAGAGATTACTCCAGCTGTTCCACGTTATGGTCACTGAGAATGCGCCTTTCCTTGAGAGATTACTTGTATCAGATCTAGAAGGTCCAACAAAAATCAGGGTCATTGACGCGATGAAATTGACAACATTGGTGTACTCGTCTGCCAAATTCTCCGAACTCTTTATTGGATCCGTAATCATTTAGGTACAGTACTCATCTTCTTCTCCATCTTCTTGAAATTCACATTTTTAAATTTCTTCTTGATGTATTTACGACCGTCTTCCAGAAAATGATTCCCACAAGCTTGACCCAGTCCATGCGCATAGTGAAGATCTCAACACTAAAATCTATCGGCCCCAATCTGGATCAAGTTGTTGGATTCCTTACATGCTTTTCGTGCATGGAGAACGTAACGCCCTCGATGCGGCTATATCTCCTACGTGTCGAAGCACGACTTAGAGGCATAACCGCATTGAAAGCAATGTCACAAGTAAGGTAATCTTCACAACAACCCATGTAAACAAAAAAAGGGGAAAAGGATACATAGTTGGCTTACACTCGCCACATCACACAAATACATGAATAACATCACAATCATCCAATACACTCATGGTCCGACTACGGTACCAAAATAAAGATCAACCCCCACATGCGACACGGTCCCCGATCGCCCCAACTGGGCATCACTATTGATCATCTGGGAAAACACGCATAGTAACGGCGAGAGTCTTCGTCGAACTCCCACTTGAGCTCAAGCACATCGTCTAGAGAGGTATCATCAGTCCCTGCATCTGGTTTGGAAGTAATCTGTGAGTCACGGGGACTCAGCAATCTTGCACCCTCGCGATCAAGACTATTTAAGCTTATAGGTAAGACAAGGTATGATGTGGAGCTGCAACAAGAGACTAGCATGTATGGTGGCTAACCTATTCGCAAAAGAGAGCGAGAAGAGAAGGCAAAAGCACGGTCGAACAACTATGATCAAGAAGTGATCCTAGAACAACCTACGTCAAGCATTACTCCAACACCGTGTTCACTTCCCGGACTCCGCCGAGAAGAGACCATCACGGTTACACACGCGGTTGATTCATTTTAATTAAGTTAAGTTTCAGGTTTTCTATAATCGGACATTAACAAATTCCTATCTTCCCATAACCGCGGGCACGGCTTTCGAAAGTTCAAATCCCTGCAGGGGAGTCCCAACTTAGCCCATCACAAGCTCTCACGGTCAACAAAGGATATTCCTTCTCCCAAGACAATCCGATCAGACTCGGCATCCCGGTTACAAGACATCCTCGACAATGGTAAAACAAGTCCAGCAACACCGCCCGAATGTGCCGACAAATCCCGATAGGAGCTGCACATATCTCGTTCTCAGGGCACACTTAGATGAACACTACGTACAACTAAAACCAACCCTCAAGTTTTCCCGAGGTGGCGCTGCAAGTGCCTCTGTTTTGGACCAACACTCAGAGGAGCACTGGCCCGGGGGGTTTAATAAAGATGACCCTCGGGCTCCGGAAACCCAAGGGATAAAGAGGCTAGGTGGAAAATGGTAAAACCAAGGTTGGGCATTGCTGGAGGAGTTTTATCCAACGCGAACTATCAAGGGGTTCCTATTATAACCCAACCGTGTAAGGAACGCAAAATCCGGGAACATAACACCGATATGACAGAAACTAGGGCGGCAAGAGTGGAACAAAACACTAGGCAAAAGGCCGAGCCTTCCACCCTTTATCAAGTATATATATGCATTAAGATAAACAAGATAATATGGTGTTATCCCAACAATAAACAATGTTCCAACAAGGAACGATCTCCAATCTTCACCTGCAACTAGCAACGCTATAAGAGGGGATGAGCAAAGTGGTAACATAGCCAAACAATGGTTTGCTAGGACATGGTGGGTTAGAGGTCTGACATGGCAATATGGGAGGCATGGTAAGCAAGTGTTAGGTATCGTAGCATAGGCATAGCAAAAGAGCGAGCATCTAGCAAGCAAAGATAGAAGTGATTTCGAGGGTATGGTCATCTTGCCTGCAAAGTTCTCAGAGTTGACTTGATCCTCGTAAGCGAACTCAATAGGCTCCTCTTTCACGAACTCGTCTCCCGGCTCTACCCAAACAAGAACAACAAGCAAACAGAACACAATCAACCACGTGCAATGCTCAAACAACATGATGCAAACATGGTATGATATGCGGGATGCGGTATGGGATGCATATGCATGATTTGACAAGGAATGAATGAACCTTGCCTCAAATTGGAAATCCAAGAGTGCCACTGGAAAGGTGAGGTGATTTTGGTTGAAATCGATATAAAGATCACCGGAATCGGATGCACGGTTTGGAAATGGCAAGCAAAACAAATATGGCACCAGTCTGCGATAATCAGCAAGTGACCAACTAAATGCATCAAGGTAAATATGTTACAGCACTCAAACATGACAACAAAATACATGGCAGGGATCCACTCATGATGCTTGACAAAAGATGAACACTGAGCTACGGCTAATTGATCCATTAACAGGTTCGAACAAGCATGGCAAAAGTGCAAACGATAACAGGTTTCTGACTTAGTGAAATTAACACAAGTCTGGAATTTATCATCAGGAAGCACACTTTAGAGCATGAAAACTACAAGCTAAAGCATCTTAACATGGCAAATCAAGGCATGGCATGAAGATACTCAAAGCACTTAACAAAAGTCCCTTAGTGGCCTTGAGACAAAAGGGATCATAAAATATAATTGCAAGCATGTGAACATGGCAAAAACATAAACAGATTCAGACTTAGTGAAAAACTGGGGCATGCAAAACAGTTAACTAGTAGGCATGTTTACGAGCTCGATTGACTCACTACAGAGCATGTCATGACAAACTAAGCATACACCCATCAAGAAGACATAGCATAGAATCTAGACATGGGAAGAACAACAACATAGCATGCACGGATCAACAACAACATCCTCGGCAAAATCGCTAAACATGTCAACAATCTGCCAAGATCAGTTTATAGCAAAAGTAGAGCTCTATTGACTCAATCTAGGTTGCTCCATAAATATAAACAAATACATGGATGGATAGGGCACCACAATATTAACAAACTATCCTTACTGATCATCCTCAAAAGAGGCATGGATCACTAGGAAACAACATGGACATATGGCATAAAAGCAAAACACGACAAGGACTTAGTGAAATTCTAAGTCCCTAAAATCAGCATTACCGATTATGCTACTTTGCAAGCTTGTGCTAGTCACCACAAAGATCACAAAAATACATGGCATACACCCCTGTAAACATGGCATGGCATATAACAAAACACATGTAGAGCTCAGGATCATAGCATGCACACATTAATCATGGCAAAAATGACAAAATGCCATTTGCTAAAACAGATCTGACATATTCCTCATATAGCCCTCTTCCAACAGCATTTCGGGCATCATGATGAGCTCAAATGAAAATGATGCAATGATATGAAATGATGTACTCGTCGAGACAAACATTTTGGTATGCTACACGCATGAATCGGAGCTACGGATGCAGAGTTATGGCATGTCGAAGATAGCAAAAATGCTAGGGTTTGGGGACGAAAAAGTCAACCTCCCGATCTAGATCTGGATCTGACGCGGGTACTGTAGCTTCACGGATAACGAGGTTTGTCGGAGACGAAGAACGCGGCGGCCGGAGTAGTGAGGGAGGCCGGATGCCGCGGTGGAGGAGGCGAGGAGGGCCACGGTGGCCGGCGCCGGGCGCGGTTGCCGGCGGCGAGGGGCGCGCCGAGGCAAGGCTTGCCGCGGGCAGGCTCCGGCGGTGGCCGGCGAAGCAGCGATGGCGGCGGGCGGCGGAGCAGCGATGACGGCGGGCGGTGGACGTCGGACGCGGGGAGGAGGACGACCCGGGCGGCGGCGGGCAGACCGGGCCACGGGGGCTTCCCACGGGCCTGGCGGGCCTCGGGCGGCGGCAGTGATGTGGGGCTCCCACGCGCCACGTGGCGTGACGGGAGTGGCGGCGGCGGGAATGTCCAGCGGGCGGCGGACGTGTCTGCCCGCGCGGAGAGGAGCGGGGCTAGGGTTAGGGGGTGATTCGATTTGGAAATTTCGATGGAGGGACCTTTTTGTAGGTAGGAGGAGCTAGGAAGCTCCAAATGAGGTGTGGTTTTCGGCCACGTGATCATGATTGAACGCTCTAGATGATGGAGAGTGTTTAGGTGGGTTTTGGGCCAGTTTGGAGAGGTGTTGGGTTGCAACACACACGAGGCCTTTTCGGTCCCTCGGTTAACCGTTGGAGTATCAAACGAAGTCCAAATGGCACGAAACTTGACAGGCGGTCTACCGGTAGTAAACCAAGGCTGCATGGCAAGTCTCGGTCCAATCCGGAAATGTTTAACCCCCACACACGAAAAGAGGTAGAAAGGACCACCGGAGGGCATAGGAGCGCTGGAATGCAAAATGGACAACGGGGAAAATGCTCGGATGCATGAGACGAACACGTATGCGAATGCAATGCACATGATGACATGATATGAGATGCATGACAAAGACAACAACACACGGAGACAAAAACCCGACAATGACGAAATGAAATAACTTAGTGCTGGAAACGGCAAGAGTTGGGATACATATAAGGTAAATTACATCCGGGGTGTTACAACACTCCACCACTACGAAAGGATCTCGTCCCGAGAACTAGGACTGAAAAAACGCCGGGTACTCATAACGGAGGTGATCCTCGCGTTCCCAAGTGGCTTCACGGTCGGAATGGTGTGACCACTTGACTTTGAGGAATTTGATTGACTTGTTGCGAGTCTTGCGCTCAGTTTCTTCAAGAATAGCAACTAGGTGCTCACGATAAGAAAGGTCTTCTTGGAGATCAATGTCTTCGAAGTTGACGGTGCGGTCAGGGTTCTTGAAGCACTTGCGGAGCTGAGAGACATGGAACACGTCATGCACGTTTGTAAAGTTGGAGGGAAGCTCGAGTTGATAGGCGAGATCGCCTCTCTTGCTGACGATCTTGAAAGGACCCACGTATCTCGGGGCAAGCTTCCCTTTGATACCAAAGCGACGAGTACCTTTCATTGGAGAAACGCGGAGGTAAACATGGTCTCCGATCTCGAAAGCCAAATCACGATGCTTATTATCATAGTAGCTCTTCTGGCGCGATTGCGCTGCTTTGAGGTTATCACGAATGACTTTGCACATCTCTTCTGCCTCTATGATCAAGTCATTTCCAAGAAGTTGACGTTCACCAGTCTCTAACCAGTTAAGAGGAGTACGACACTTCCTGCCATAGAGAATTTCAAATGGGGCCTTGCCCGAACTCGCTTGAAAACTGTTGTTGTAGGAGAACTCGGCATATGGAATACAATCTTCCCACTTCATACTGAAACAGATAACGCAAGCCCTAAGCATATCTTCAAGAATCTGATTGACACGCTCGACTTGGCCGCTAGTTTGAGGATGAAAAGTTGTGCTGAAATGGATGTTGGTGCCCATGGCCTTCTGAAAAGAATCCCAAAACTTTGAGGTGAAGATGCTGCCACGATCTGAAGAAATCAACAGTGGAATGCCGTACAGAGAGACAATCCGAGAGGTATAAAGCTCTGCCAATTGAGCTGCTGTGATAGACTCTTTGATAGGAAGGAAATGAGCCACTTTAGTGAGTTTGTCGATGGCAACGAATATAGCATCATTGCCACGCTTAGACTTTGGAAATCCCGTCACGAAGTCCATCTCAATGTGGTCGAACTTCCATTCTGGAATGGCAAGAGGTTGGAGGAGACCAGCTGGTCGTTGGTGTTCTGCCTTCACTCTTCTGCAGACATCACATTCATTAACAAATTGAGCAATCTCGCGCTTCATTCGAGTCCACCAATATGCCTGCTTGAGGTCATGGTACATTTTCGTACTCCCAGGGTGGATGGAGAGGAGTGAATTGTGAGCCTCGTTCATAATGACTTTACGAAGGTCACCTTTAGGCACAACAATGCGATCCTCGAAGAATAGAGTATCCTTGTCATCAAGGCGATAGCACTTGTACTTGGATTGACTCTTGGCAATCCCAATCTTCACCTTCTTCACCATAGCATCAAGAAGTTGAGCCTCGCGAATCTGATCTTCCAAAGTAGGAGAGACTTGAAGGTTGGCCAGAAATCCTTGAGGAACAACTTGCAGATTGAGTTTGCGGAAAGCTTCACAAAGCTCGGGTTGGTAAGGCTTGAGAATCAAACTGTTGCAGTAAGCCTTTCTGCTCAAAGTGTCAGCAATTACATTGGCCTTGCTTGGAGTATATTCGATACTCGGATTATACTCTGGAATCATTTCGACCCAACGAGTCTGCCTGAGGTTGAGATTAGGCTGAGTGAAGATGTACTTGAGACTCTTGAGGTCAGTGAAGATGTCCACTTTTCTTCCCAATAAGAGATGTCTCCAAGTCAAAAGAGCATGAACAACTGCCGCTAACTCGAGGTCATGAGTGGGGTAGTTCTTTTCATTGGGCTTCAACTAGCGAGAAGTATAAGCCACAACTTTCTTCTCTTGCATCAACACTGCACCAAGACCTTGAAGAGAGGCATCACAGAAAACCTCGAACGGTTTGGATTCATCAGGAGGAGTCAGAACTAGAGCAGTGACTAATTTCTCTTTTAAGGTGTTGAAAGCGATGTCACATTCAGGAGACCAAACGTACTTCACGTGCTTCTAGAGAAGGTTTGAAAGAGGCTTCATGATCTTTGAGAAGTTCTCAACGAACCTTCGACAATAGCTTGCGAGACCAATGAAGCTGCGGAGTTGCTTCACGTTCTGAGGTGGTTCCCAATTCACAATTGCAGACACCTTCTCATGATTCACCGCTATGCCCTTGGCAGAGATGATATGCCCAAGATAGAGAACCTCATCGAGCCAAAACTCACACTTCGAAAACTTGGCATAGAACTGATGTTCTCTGAGCTTATCCAGCACCAAACGTAAGTGCTTGGCATGATCCTCCTTGTTCTTGGAAAAGACCAAAATGTCATCGAGGTAGACCAAGACGAAGTCATTTGTGTAGGGGTTGAAGATGAAGTTCATCATGCGAGAGAAAGTTGGCGGAGCATTGACGAGGCCAAAAGACATGAAAGTGTATTCATATGAACCATAGCTTGTTCTGAAAGCCGTCTTGGGGATATCTTGCTCGCGAATTCGAATCTGGTGATAGCCCATACGGAGATCATGCTTGGAGAATACTTGAGCACCTTTGAGTTGTTCAAACAGCTCGTTGATGTTGGGAAGTGGGTACTTGTTCTTTATAGTCTTCTTGTTCAATGGATGGTAGTCAACACAAAGTCGGTCCGTTCCATCCTTCTTCTTCACAAAAAGAACTCCACAACCCCACGGAGAAGAACTAGGTCGTATGAGACCCATTCGCTCTTGAATATCGAGTTGCTTCTTCAGCTCTTTCAACTCTTCAGGTCCAAGCTTGTAAGGATGTTTGCAAACAGGTTCCGTGCCAGGATCAAGATCGATGATGAATTCAACTGGCCGGTGCAGAGGCATTCCTGGAAGATCTTCTGGAAAGACGTCTTGATATTCGCAAACGACTGGAATTTGAGAGATGTCATCTAGTTCACCCTTCTCATTGAGAGAAAACAGATGGATGGTATCATCACGAGCAGCAAAGACAATTACATCCTCAGACGAATGAGTTAATTGAATCTGCCTGGTAGCACAATAAAGATGAGCCTTCTTCTTACAAAGCCAATCCATTCCAAGAATAAGATCGATGTCGGAGTTACCAAGGACCACTTGAGAGGATAAAAACTTATAGTAACCCAACGTGATAGTAACATCCGGGACACAATTGTTAGCTATCATTTGCTTGCCCGGGGACACAATCTTCAACGGGAAAGGAATCCTTTCGGTCACAAAATCATGCTTGTCAACAAATGGTCTTGAAATAAAAAAAGTGATGCACCAGTGTCAAAAAGAACTTTTGCAGGAACATCGTTAAACAGGAAGGCTACCCATAATCACATCTGGCGAGTCCTCTGCCTGAGCTGCGTTCAACAAGTTGACCTTGGCATGCTTGGGGTTATGCTTGACCACAGCTGTACTTGCCGATCTCACAGGAGGAGGAGGAGGGAGACGCCTCTGATTGAAGCATTTGTTGGCATAGTGACCCTTCTGTTGGCACTTGTTGCACGTGACCTCCAAGAGCGGACGGTGATACGGAGCACTTGATCTTGGAGCTTGAGACAAAGTCTTGTTCTGAAAGCCAGGGTTGGGTGGGTGGGAAGATCCACTGCCACCTTTGCTCTTCTGCTGATAAGGCTGACAGAACGGAGGAGGAGGAAGCCAATACTTTTGTTGCTTAGCCACTTGAGTTGAGGAAGAAGGAGTTGCATCTCTGACTCGCTTCTTGGAAGCATCGCACTTTAGTTGGGCAGTCTCTTGCTTCATTGCCATATTGTAGAACTCATCATACTTCTTGGGCTCAAAAAGGACGAGAGCTAGCCGGAGTTCTTCTCTGAGACCACCCCTGAACCGGTATATCATGCTCTTCTCAGCAGGGACGTCTTGCTTAGCAAAATAGGCGAGCTTCTAAAACATGATGTTGTACTGATAAACAGACATAGTGCCTTGCTTCAGGTTGCGGAATTCCTCACGCTTGCTCTCAACCACACTCTGACGAATATGATGAGCTTTGAAGTCTTGACGGAATTCATCCCAGGTAATCACACGGCCTCCTTTGGAATCTTTGTACTGCTGAAACCATTCTGCAGCTTGGTCTTTGAGTTGGAAGGAGGCAAACTTGACAAAGTCCTCAGGCCTGATGTTACTGCACTCAAAATGATTGCATATGTCCACGAGCCAATCATCAGCATCTGTTGCCTCAACACAATTGCTGAAGGTCTTTGGCTGGTTAGCAAGGAACTGGTTGAGTGTAGCAAACTGATTCTGATTGTTGCCATGGCCCTGGTTCCCTTGGTTGCGCTCTTGAAGAAGTTGCATGATCAGCTGCGTGTTTGCATTGGTAGCGGACATCACAACTTGCCATGCCTCTGGAGGTGGAGATGGTGGTGGCGGATCAGGATTCGGAGTCGTGCGCGTTGGAGGAGCCATCCTGAAGAGGGTGACATCCATTAGCATCTTGACAGACAAATATTTAAGCTGAATCAAACGGGTTGAAATTGCAACATAAAGTCTTCACATCCGAACAAAATGGACGAATGAATTCCAATTGAAATGGTCACATTTCCATAAATTGAGAAGACACTTAGAATTGAGCTAGAAGAATAAAACGAACAAGGTACGGACAAGAACGAATACTTGGTGAGGATTACCCAATCCCAAACCAAATATCCGCGGAAGAAGAACTAGAGCTACAAGAATTCCCACCTATGAAACTCCCGAACCTTTCCGGTTATGCAATCAAGTGTTGGGGATATAGGGGAAGCATAATATCTCACCCAAATCTAGCAAATCCTACATCCAGATGTATCCATCCTTCAACACATAACCGAGAAACCTTCGGAAATCATTTACCTCAACCTTCGAAAAGCATCCGCTATACAAGTTATGGCAATACTCCCGAACTCCCGCCCCAGTACTGGGTGGCATCGAGGTTATCTCACCAACAACTGCATAAAAGAGATTTTCGATGTCGGCGAAACTCAGGCATTCCAGAATCTCAATGATAAAATTGTGACGACAACACCTTGGAGCTCAACTCCCCGGGACACTGCCACAACCCCTAAATGACAGGAGGCACCAAGAACAATGTTCTCGTCACAAAACCATCGGAACGATTCCAAGATACCAGCGTGATCCTAAAAAAAATTAGTGAAATTTGAGAAGAGAAGAGTCAAAACTCTATGTCAGGATGCCTCACCAGAACGATGAAGGGACTGGGGAGTAAAAAGAATTCCCAACTCTCCGATATATATAATCCTAAATGACTCAAAACATTTTTTCTAGACTCAACAATGCCAACGATTCGATCAAGCAGGGGGCTCCTAAGGTCGGGGAAGGCTCTGATTACCAACTTGTAACGCCCTCGATGCGGCTATATCTCCTACGTGTCAAAGCACGACTTAGAGGCATAACCGCATTGAAAGCAATGTCGCAAGTAAGGTAATCTTCACAACAACCCATGTAAATAAATAAAAGGGGAAAAGGACACATACTTGGCTTACACTCGCCACGTCACACAAATACATGAATAACATTACAATCATCCAATACAGTCATGGTCCGACTACGGTACCAACATAATGATCAACCCCCACATGCGACGCGGTCCCCGATCGCCCAAACTGGGCACAACTACTGATCATCTAGGAAAACACATAGTAACGGCGAGAGTCTTCGTCGAACTCCCACTTGAGCTCAAGCGCATCGTCTGGAGCGGTATCATCGGTCGCTGCATCTGGTTTAGAAGTAATCTGTGAGTCATGGGGACTCAGCAATCTCGCACCCTCGCGATCAAGACTATTTAAGCTTATAGGTAAGACAAGGTATGATGTGGAGCTGCAGCAAGCGACTAGCATGTATGGCGGCTAACCTATTCGCAAAAGAGAGCGAGAAGAGAAGGCAAAAGCACGGTCGAACAACTATGATCAAGAAGTGATCCTAGAACAACCTACGTCAAGCATTACTCCAACACCGTGTTCACTTCCCGGACTCTGCCAAGAAGAGACCATCACGGTTACACACGCGGTTGATTCATTTTAATTAAGTTAAGTTTCAAGTTATCTACAACCGGACATTAACAAATTCCCATCTGCCCATAACCGCGGGCATGGCTTTCGAAAGTTCAAATCCCTGCAGGGGAGTCCCAACTTAGCCCATCACAAGCTCTCACAGTCAACGAAGGATATTCCTTCTCCCAACACAATCCGGTCATACTCGGCATCCCGGTTACAAGACATCCTCGACAATGGTAAAACAAGTCCAGCAACACCGCCCGAATGTGCCGACAAATCCCGATAAGAGCTGCACATATCTCATTCTCAGGGCACACTCAGATGAACACCACGTACAGCTAAAACCAACCCTCAAGTTTCCCCGAGGTGGCGCTGCAAGTGGCTCTGTTTTGGACCTACACTCAGAGGAGCACTGGCCTGGGGGTTTAATAAAGATGACCCTCGGGCTCCGGAAACCCAAGGGAAAAAGAGGCTAGGTGGCAAATGGTAAAACCAAGGTTGGGCAATGCTGGAGGAGTTTTATTCAAGGCAAACTGTCAAGGGGTTCCCATTATAACCCAACCGTGTAAGGAACATAAAATCTGAGAACATAACACCGATATGACGAAAACTAGGGCGGCAAGAGTGGAACAAAACACTAGGCAAAAGGCCGAGCCTTCCACCCTTTACCAAGTATATAGATGCATTAAGATAAACAAGATAATATGGTGTTATCCCAACAATAAACAATGTTCCAACAAGGAACGATCTCCAACCTTCACCTGCAACTAGCAACGCTATAAGAGGGGCTGAGCAAAGCGGTAACATAGCCAAACAACGGTTTGCTAGGACATGGTGGATTAGAGGTTTGACATGGCAATATGGGAGGCATGGTAAGAAAGTGGTAGGTATCCCAGCATAGGCATAGCAAAAGAGCGAGCATCTAGCAAGCAAAGGTAGAAGTGATTTCGAGGGTATGGTCATCTTGCCTAAAAAGTTCTCAAAGTTGACTTGATCCTCATAAGCAAACTCAACGGGCTCCTCGTTCACGAACTCGTCTCTCGGCTCTACCCAACCAAGAACAACAAGCAAACGGAACACAATCAACCACGTCCAATGCTCAAACAACATGATGCAAACATGGTATGATATGCGGGATGCGGTATAGGATGCATATGCATGATTTGACAAGGAATGATTGAACCTGGCCTCAACTTGGAAATCCAAGAGTGCCACTTTAAGGTGAGGTGATTTTGGTTGAAATCGATATAAAGATCACCGGAATCAGATACACGGTTTGGAAATGGCAAGCAAAACAAATATGGCACCGGTCTACGATAATCAGCAAGTGACCAACTAAATGCATCAAGGTAAATATGTTACACACTCAAACATGACAACAAAATACATGGCAGGGATCCACTCATGATGCTTGATAAAATATGAACACTGAGCTATGGCTAATTCATCCATTAACAGGTTCAAACAAGCATGGCAAAAGTGCAAATGATAACATGTTTCCGACTTAGTGAAATTAACACAAGTCTGGAATTTATCATCAGGAAGCACAATTTAGAGCATGAAAACTACAAGCTACAGGATCTTAACATGGAAAAGCAAGGCATGGAATTAATCTACTCAAAGCACTTAACAAAAGTCTCTTAGTGGCCTTGAGACAAAAGGGATCATAAAATATAATTGCAAGCATGTGAACATGGCAAAAACATAAACAAATTCAGACTTAGTGAAAAACTGGGGCATGCAAAACAGTTAACTAGTAGGCATGTTTACGAGCTCGATGGACTCACTACAGAGCATGTCATGACAAACTAAGCATACCCCCATCAAGAAGACATAGCATAGAAGCTAGACATGGGAAGAACAACAACATAGCATGCACGGATGAACAGCAAAATCCTCGTCAAAATCGCTAAACATGTCAACAATCTGCCAGGATCATTTTATAGCAAAAGTAGAGCTCGATTGACTCAAGCTATGGTGCTCCATAAATGCAAACAAAGACATGGATAGATAGGGCACCACAATATTAACAAAACATCCTTACTGATCATCCTCAAAAGAGGCACGAATCACTAGGAAACAACATGAACATATGGCATAAAAGCAAAAATAGGACAAGGACTTAGTGAAATTCTAAGTCCCTGAAATCAGCATTACCGATTACGCTACTTTGCAAGCTTGTGCTAGTCACCACAAAGATCACAAAAATACATAACATACACCCCTGTAAAGATGGCATGGCATATAACAAAACACATGTAGAGCTCAGGATCATAGCATGCACACATTAATCATGGCAAAAATGACAAAATGCCATTTGCTGAAATAGATCTGACATATTCCTCATATAGCCCTCTTCCAACAGCATTTCGGGCATCAAGATGAGCTCAAATGAAAATGATGCAATGATATGAAATGATGTACTCGTCGAGGCGAACATTTTGATATGCTACACGCATGAATCAGAGCTATGGATGCAGAGTTATGGCATGTCGAAGATAGCAAAAATGCTAGGGTTTGGGGACGAAAAAGTCAACCTCCCGATCCAGATCTGGATCTGACGCGGGTACTGTAGCTACACGGATAACGAGGTTCATCGGCGACGAAGAACGCGGCGGCCGGAGTAGTGAGGGAGGCCGGAGGCCGCGGTGGAGGAGGCGAGGAGGGCCGCGGTGGCCGGCGCCGGGCGCGGTTGCCGACGGCGAGGGGCGCGCCGAGGCGAGGCTTGACGCGGGCGGGCTCCAGCGGTGACCGGCGAAGCGGTGATGGCGGCGGGCGGCGGAGCGGCGATGACAGCGGGCGGCGGACGTCGGACGCGGGGAGGAGGACGACCCAGGCGGCGGCGGGCAGACCGGGCCGCGGGGGCTTCCCGCGGGACTGGCGGGCCTCGGGCGGCGGAGGCGATGTGGGGCTCCCGCGCGCCATGTGGTGTGACGGGAGTGGCGGCAGCGGGAATGTCCGGCGGGCGGCGGACGTGTCCGCCCGCGTGGAGAGTAGCGGGGCTAGGGTTAGGGGGTGATTTGATCCAGAAATTTAGATGGAGGGACCTTTTTATAGGTAGGAGGAGCTAGGACGCTCCAAATGAGGTGCGGTTTTCGGCCACACGATCATGATCGAACGCTCTAGATGATGTAGAGTGTTTAGGTGGGTTTTGGGCCAGTTTGGAGAGATGTTGGGCTGCGACACACACGAGGCCTTTTTGGTCCCTCGGTTAACCGTTGGAGTATCAAACGAAGTCCAAATGGCACGAAACTTGACATGCGGTCTACCGGTAGTAAACCAAGGCCGCATGGCAAGTCTCGTTCCAATACAGAATTGTTTAACCCCCACACATGAAAAGAGGTAGAAAGGACCATTGGAGGGCATAGGAGCGCCAGAATGCAAAACGGACAACGGGGAAAATGCTCGGATGCATGAGACAAACACGTATGCGAATGCAATGCACATGATGACATGATATGACATGCATGACAAAGACAACAACACACTGAGACAAAAACCCGACAACGATTGAATGAAAGAACTTAGTGCCGGAAACGGCAAGAGTTGGGATACATATAAGGTAAATTACATCCGGGTGTTACAGAGAAGTTCTCATCGAGGTGAAACTTCTTTCCTATAAGTAAACGGTAATCACAACGTAGCTCAACTTTTTCATAATTTTCCCAAATTATGATGACAAGTGTAGTGTTCAAAACTGCATCTATGCACTGCACCGAAAGAAATGTTTTCAGTATTTTTTCTCACGTGATCACCTGCATCGTTTTTATGTTGTACTACTATAGTAGCCAAGGCTAGTCATAGTGGAAAGTAACTTAGACTACTCCAGTAACTCTATGGTTACCCTAAGGGTAAGTACTACCTCTGTCCTGGTTTACTCTTCCAATTTTGTAGTATCAAAATTTGACCATAGATTTAACTGACAAAATGTTAATACATGTCACTAAGAACTATATCATTGGATTCGTATTTGAACATAATTTCAAATGGTGTAATTTTTAGTGACATGCATTGGCATTTTCTTAGGTAAATCTATGGTCAAAATTTTATACTAAATACAAGGTAGTATTCCCTCCGCCCCAAAATTCTTGTCTTACATTTGTTTAGATACGGATGTATCTAACACTAAAATGTAACTAGATACATCTGTATTTAGACAAATTTAAGACAAGAATTTTGGGACGGAGGGAGTACAAAAGTGGGCTATGTAGGCTAAAACATGTGCCAAATTCACTTGTGATGCATTTGGCATCGATGCCCCTCCATTGCTCACCTGGTGCCCCAATCTAGATCACCTACTTTGCTCCGGTGCCAAATTAACTCATGCAATGAAAAAACATTGTGTGGGAGAGAGAGAGGACTGAGGCAATAAAAAAACACTTGTTTGGGAGAGTGAGAGGCTGGTGTAGTTGGTTTGATTGATTTGTTTATACATGTGGGTCTGTGTGCACAGCGGTGCCAACTCTCTCAGATCGCGAGAGCAGTGCCAAACTCTTTTGATTTAACATCGATGCGTATTATGTGGCATACTTTTGCGAGATATGGCATCGGCCACATAGTGGAAGGCAACAAATGCCCAAGCTCTTCACGTGCTCCTAGTTAAATGTGAGGAAACAGAAAGAGAGAGAGAGAGAGAGAGAGAGAGAGAGAAAATATCACTAGCCCGCCAACCCTATCGTATGAGCGAATGATATTGGTACCTCTTGATGACATGACAATCTTATGCAGCCAGCTGCTCTAATATGTCCTCTTCTTTTGCAGATAAAAAAAGACCCGAAAGTGAAAAATGTGATGCACTATAACAATCTCATCGAATGCCTTGATCTCCATCTTACAGAAATTGATTTGATCGACTACCGAGGCAGCACATCTGAGATTAAATTGGCCAGGTTCTGTGTTCTGGAGGCAAGTGTGCTCAAGGTAATGAGGTTTGGCGTTCTCTGGCGCAACAATGAATGGCGTGCTGATCACCGCAAGCGTCTAAGCCTAAATGACAAAGTCTCCACAGAAGCTGAATTTGTTTTTGAAACATCAAGTGGCCAGAGACTCAAAAACTTATTTTCCCATTAGTGACTTGTCAGGGCGGTGGATTTTAGTTTGTACGATATTGCTGCATCCACCTAAAGTAACGAAAGTTCCTACGTAAACTTCCTAGTAATTCCCTCTTCGTAGGTGCAGCATTACTCCTAACATTTGTAATATCAGTTTGAAACTTGTAATATTGCCGTGTCCTATTCCTGCGTTTTCAAAATCCTGCAAATCAAACAGGTCCTGAGTTGGTGATGATGTTGTGCCTCCCATCTTTCACCAATAGCCGTCGGATCTAGATTTGACGCATACAAATCAAGCTTCTCCATTTTTGCAAAAAGATGCCCGCACTTGTTCCCTATTTACAAACAACTCCTTGTATCTCACAATCAGCCTTATCTCCTCCCCACCAAATCTAGAAGGCCGTGGAAAAATCTGGCACGATGGCCGCTGCCGGAGCCGTCCACCCCCAATCTTGGTCTTCCGTGCAATGCATGGGCATCTACGCACGGGAAATTATGTCGAACAGGGATAGTTGTAAGCAGGCTAGGTCAACACCCATGATGATAGTGACTGCAGACGGTGAGGCTGACTATGGTATGCCGAACACGGTGCCTATACTCAGGTGTCATCTCCGGCGCAGGGTCTTATCACTTCACTGTGAGGAGCAGCACGTAATAATTTGACCAATGGGTAGTACAGTGCTAGTACTCCTACTACTACATTGGTAGTACTACTACTAGTACTAGTGGCACCACCATCTAGATTTAGGAGTACTACCACGTCCATCTGGATTTTAGTATTTGACTAGCAATATCTAGTAATGCATGTCACAAAAAATGTACTACTCCCTCTGTAAATAAATACATGGTGTTGTATTCCTATCGGTGAGAGAACTTAATGTTTTTTGCTAACTAGTGTACTAATAGGATTACATGCAATGAACTAAACACTGCATGTTATGTTTGGTAGTCTCAAGTCATTGAAAGCATGCACGGCCCACATCTCTCATTGGTTGATATGTCATGAAATAAGAAACAAGGAGGGAGTTAATGCACCGTGCCTAAGTATTTTTGGATTATTTTGTTTTCGTAAGGTGACTTACACAACATTTTTGTTTACATGCATTAAGATTTTATTAGTTAAATCAAAGGTCAAAACTTGGCGCAAAATGCAAAGGGGACCAATAAACCATTAAACATCAAACTTCTCTCGTTTGGCCCCAACTAGAGGTCCGGTGAGATGACTATACTGCACCGACACGGAGGGGGACGCAGCTTCATTGACTTACGGCAACTGCCTTTGGGTGAATGACACGTGGGCCCAGGGGGTGGCTGGCCCACCTATCATACAACCAAAGGCAGGTACAGTAGAGGGCCGAGGAGTAGTACGAAATCCTACGCACCTACGCACGCTAACCAAGGGCAAGAGTGATCACTCGAATCGCAAGATCAGTTGACTAGAAGCTAAGCTAGACCCATGGAGGCGATGAGCGTGAGCATCAGCCGGCTGTGCCAGATGGTCCACAATGCCGGCTTGCGGCCCGGCAACGAGGAACGTCTCTAGGTAGTATTGCTTGAGGCCGCCAGGGGCGAGGGGCCGCTTGGACGATAACTTCGTCTCCTTGTTCGACGAGGTCCTTGTCGGTTTCCTCGACAAGTTCACCGTCGTCTAGGAGCTTGCGGACGACTTTGACGTAAGCCTCCAGCCGACGTGCCCAGGCTCTGGATGCCCGCCACCCTCAATGGCCACTATGGTGACAACCTCTTCGACGCACTGGTGGCCCTGCGACTACCCGCCGTCACGCCGGAAAATGTCCACCTCAAGGTCGCGCTCGTCGTGCAGCGCTTGGCGCGGCAAGACACCATCGACATAATCACCCATGTCTACGCGCAAATCGTCCACAAGGACTACTAAATGCAAGAGGAGGACGATAGAACACTGGCCTTCTTGGACCTCAGGGCAACCTTGGACGACACTGTTCACAAGCATGTTGAGCTCGCCGCCAACACCGCTGCTCCTCACACGTCGGTTGGTGACCCGGCGCACTAGGGCGTGAGGATGTCGTCGATGGATCCGTATGTATTTTTCTCTTTCCGTCAAATCCATGTAGTAGTATATGATACTACAATAATTATCTTACCTTTCGCATCAACATCATAATTTTCGTACATACTCCATGCATGAACGGTGCCAGAACCAAACTTCTCATTACTCTAGGCAAAATCATTATTTTCTATCTATCGGTCGTGCCATGGAGCAGAACCAAATTTTACAAGTTACGAGTTCAAAAGGAAAAGCCTGTCGTGTTCGCGTCGCACCCCCACACGGTTGGTCCGGCACGCCGCTCAAGCGGGAATGCGTGCGGTGTTGCATTTTCACTTACAAGTGGGACCGCAGTTGAGCAAACCGACTATCGGCAAACCCCCACCCCGCCCACCGCGCGATGGCTGAGAAAACAGGAGGGAGAAGAGATGGTTGTAGCATGGTGTAACACCCCGGATGTAACTTTCCCAATTTGTACTCCAAATCTTGCCGTTTGTGGCATTAAGTTATTTTATTTTCTCGGGTTTGGGTTTTTGTCTCCGTGTGTTATTGTCGTTGTCATGCATCTAATATCATGTCATCATGTGCATTGCATTTGCATACGTGTTCGTCTCATGCATTCTAGCATTTTCCCCGTTGTCCATTTTGCTTTCCGACGCTTCGTTCTCCTCCGGTGGTCATTTCTACCTTTCTTTCGTGTGTGGGGTTTAAACATTTCCGAATTGGACCGAGACTTGCAAAGCGGCCTTGGTTTACTACCGGTAGACCGCCTGCCAAGTTTCGTATCATTTGGACTTAGTTTGATACTCCAACGGTTAACCGAGGGACCGAAAAGGCCTTGTTTGTGTTGCAGCCCAACACCCCTCCATTTTGGCCCAAAACCCACCAAAAACCTCTCCATCATCTAGATCGTTCGATCACGATCGTGTGGCCGAAAACCGCACCTCATTTGGACTCTCCTAGCTCCCCCTATGCCTATTTAAAGATCCCCCGAAAATCTCTTTCTCCTTCCCCCCCGAAAACACTAAATCCACCTCGCGCCGCGCCGGACGTGTCCGTTCCGGCCGGACAATGTCCGTCTCCGCCCCTCACCCAACCACGTGTTGACACGTGTCCCGCCGGTCTCCTCTCCGCCGCCGGCCCGGGAGGCCCAAATCGGGCCCCCGAGGCCCGTTCGCCGCCCCGCGCCGCCTGGGTTCCCACTGCCCGAGCGCCCCCACCGCGCCTGCTGGCCGCGGCCTCCGCCCGCCGGCGCCACCACCAGCCACCCCGTGCGCCATCACCGGCCGCCGCGCCGCCGCACGGGTTCCTCGCCGGCGCCGACATCCATACCAGCCGCCCACAGCCCGGCCTCACTCCGGCGAGCTCCGCCACTCTGGCGGCCCCTCCTCCTCCTTCCTCGACCAATTCCGCCGATCTTCTCCAATTCCGGCGAGGTCTCGGTCGCCCTCGATCCGCGTGCAAACCCTAGATCCAGATCTGGGGAGGTGGACTTTTTGCCCGTCCTAGTTATTTTTCTTGCAATGTTCATCGTGCCGTAACTCCGCATCCATAGCTCCGTTTTTGGCATATAGCATATCAAAATGTTCACCTCAGAGAGTACATCATTTCATTACATTGCATCATTTTCATTTGAGTTCATCTTGATGCCCGAAATGCTGTTAGAAGAGGGCTACTTGAGATATATGTCAGATCTGCTGCTCCATTTAGATATTTGTCATTTTTGCCATGATTATTGTGTGCATGATATGCCCATGACCTCTACATATGTTTTGTTAAGGGTTTTGCCATCTTTCCAAAGGTGCAACCCATGTATTTTTGTGATGTGTGTGGTTACTAGCACAAGCTTGCAAAGTGAGGCACTTGGTAATTCTGATTTCAGGGACTTAGCAATTCCACTAAGTCCTTGAGCTGTTTATCTCTTATGGCCATATGTTCATGTTGTTTCCTAGTGATCCGTGCCTCTTTTGAGGATGATCAGTAAGGATGTTTTGTTAATCTTGTAGTGCTCTATCCATCCATGTCTTTGTTTGCAATAATGGAGCACCCTAGCTTGAGTCAATCGAGCTCTACTTTTGCTACTTTGCGAATCTGGGCAGATTGTCAACTTGTTTGCAATTTTGCCGTTGATGTTGTAGTTGATCCGTGCATGCTATGCTATTGTTCTTGCCATGTCTAGCTTGCATTTTGTGTATTCTTGATGGGTGTATGCTTAGCTTATCATGAGTTGCTCCGTATTGAGTGCACCGAGCTCGTAAACATGCCTACTTTCACATGCTTGCAATTGTATTTTCTGATGTGCCAGTTTTCACTAAGTCTGAAAACTGATTATGTTTTTGCTATGTTCAGCATGCTTGCAATTGTATTTTCTGATGCCTTTTGGCTCAAGGTCACTAAGGGATTTTTGTTAAGCTCTTTGAGTAGCTCCATGCCATGCTTTACTTTACCATGATCAGGCCCTGTAGCATGTAGTTTTGTTGCTCCGAAGTGTGCTACCTGATCTGAAATTCCAAACAAGTGTTAATTTCACAAAGTCTGAAATCTGTTGCCATATGCATTTTTGCCATGCCTGTTTGAACCTGTTATTGGATGAATTGGCCGTAGCTCAGTGCTAGACTTTTGTTAAGCATCATGAATGCATCCCTTCCATGTATTTTGTTGTCATGTTTGGGTGCTGTAGCATGTTCATTTCATTGCATTTAGATGGCTACCTGCTGTAAATCGCAGACCGGTGCCATATTTGAATCGCTTGCCTTTTCCAAACAGTAACTCCGATTCCGGTGTTCTTTATATCGTTTTCAAGCGATTTCATCTCATCTTTCCAGTGGCATACTTGGATTCCCATGTTGAGGCCAGGTTCATGCATTCCTTGTCAAATCTTGCATATGCATCCCGCATCGCATCTCACATAGCATACCATCTTTGCATCATGTTGTTTGATCCTTGCACGTGGTTGATTGTGTCCTTGTTGCTTGTTTGTCTTGTTTGGCTTGAGCCGGGAGACGAGTTCGCTAACGAGGAGCCCGTTGAGTTTGCTTTCAAGGATCCAGTCAACTCTGACAACTTTGCAGGCAAGATGATCATACCCTCGAAATCACTACTATCTTTGCTATGCTAGATTGCTCGCTCTTTTGCTATGCCAATGCTACGATGCCTACGACTTGCTTTCAAGCCTCCCAAATTGCCATGTCAAACCTCTAACCCACCATGTCCTAGCAAACCGTCGATTGGCTATGTTACCGCTTTGCTCAGCCCCTCTTATAGCGTTGCTAGTTGCAGGTGAAGATTGGAGACCGTTCCTTGTTGGAACATTATTTTACTTGTTGGGATATCATTATATTGCCATGATATCTTAATGCATCTATATACTTGGTAAAGGGTGGAAGGCTCGGCCTCTCGCCTAGTGTTTTGTTCCACTCTTGCCGCCCTAGTTTCCGTCATATCGGTGTTATGTTCCCGGATTTTGCGTTCCTTACGTGGTTGGGTTATAATGGGAACCCCTTGATAGTTCGCCTTGATTAAAGCTTTTCCAGCAATGCCCAACCTTGGTTTTACCATTTGTCACCTAGCCTCTTTTCCCTTGGGTTTCCGGAGCCCAAGGGTCATCTTATTTTAGCCCCCCCCCCCGGGCCAGTGCTCCTCTGAGTGTTGGTCCCATCGAGCGATGTCCGGGGCTACCAGGGGCAACTCTGGGCTGGCCTACCCGACGTCTGGCTCATCTGAGTGTGCCCTGAGAACGAGATATGTGCAGCTCCTATCGGGATTTGTCGGCACATTCAGGCGGTGTTGCTGGTTTTGTTTTAACCTGTCGAAGTGTCTTGAAGAACCAAGATACTGAGTCTGATCGGAACATCTTGGGAGGAGGTCTATTCCTTCGTTGACCATGAGAGCTTGTCATGGGCTAAGTTGGGACTCCCCTACAGGGATTTGAACTTTCGAAAGCCGTGCCCGCGGTTATGGGCAGATGGGAATTAGTTAATGTCCGGTCGTAGATAACTTGAACCTTAACTTAACTAAAATGAATCAACTGAGTGTGTTACCGTGATGGCCTCTTCTTGGCGGAGTCCGGGAAGCGGACACGATGCTGGAGTAATGTTTGCGCAGGTTGTTCTCTAGTTTCTCGCTCGCGCTTTGCCTCCTCTTCTCGCTCTCTTTTGCAAACAGGATAGCCACCATATTTGCTAGTCGCTTGCTGCAGCTCCACATATTTACCCTGCCTTACCTATAAGCTTAAATAGTCTTGATTGTGAGGGTGCGAGATTGCTGAGTCCCTGTGGCTCACAAATTACTATTACACCAGATGCAGGGCCTGATGATTCCGCTCCAGGAGACGCGTTTGAGCTCAAGTGGGAGTTCGACGAAGACTCTCAACGTTACTATGTTTCCTTTCCTCATGATCAGTAGTGGTGCCTAGTTGGGGGTGATCGGGACCGTGTCGCATGTTGGGTTCTCTTTTATTTTGGCGCCGTAGTCGGGCCATGAGTGTTTGGATGATGTATTGTTATTTATGTACTTGATTGACGTGGCGAGTGTAAGCCAACTATGTTATCTTCCCTTTTATTATTTATATTACATGGGATGTTGTGAAGATTGCCTAACTTGCGACATATGCCTTCAATGCGATTATGCCTCTAAGTCGTGCCTCGACACGTGGGAGATATAGTCGCATCGAGGGTGTTACACATGGACTCCAAGAAAATTGGTTTCGGATGGGACTCGTGTGGGTGGCGTGTGCTGTACTGCTAGACATGAATGCTAGTTATGGCCCGTGCCACCCCACTATATCGAGCCTATATTAAGGTACGTAGAACAAATTTCCTGCAGTCTATGCTCAACCCTCCTCTATTTCTCTCCTCAGCCAGCTAGCGGACGCGCGGAGCCCATCGTCTGTTTGCTCACATGCGGCCCCACATGTCAGTGAAAACGCAAGAGGACCACTAAACCTGCACATCTTTCACCTCGACGTGCTGGTGATGAAAAACAAGTCCAATAAAGATCTTTGGTGGCCGCTTTTGGAGTTACTCAAGAGTTGTAAGATTCTATTTACAGTTTAACCCAAGCTGCACATCTCGTGGCTTCAACTAGGGCAACCTGGTGCATGTAGCTCCCGCTTGCGCAGGGTCCAGGGAAGGGTCCGACCACTTTGGGTCTATAGTACGCAGCCTTTCCCTACATTTCTGTAAGAGGCTGTTTCCAGGACTTGAACCCATGACCTCATGGTCACAAGGCAGCAACTTTACCACTGCGCCAAGGCTCCCCTTCATCTCGTGGCTTCAACTACCACTCTATTTTCTTTCATGACACGACCTGGATGCTGGATGTCCCACGTGTCGGCAAAAGGAGGAAGAACACGGCCAAATGTTCGGTTGTGCTCTCAGATTTAGACTAGTTGTGCTAACTTAAATTTTTATTGTGTACTCCCTCCGTTCCAAAATACTTGACTTCCATTTGTCCAAAAATGGATGTACCTATATACTAAAACATGTCTAGATACATATATATTTTGTCAAATAGAAGGCATGTATTGTGCAACAGAGGGAATAGAATGGATGCAAGTTTTTGTATTGGGAAGAAAAGTACATCCATATATTGATAGAGCGCAATTTAGTAGATGTTCTATCACTTTTAACTAGCACAGAGGCTAGAGATGAGATTAGTGCACTTGTTGATACTCCTACTAGAATAGAGGCTAGACATGAGACTAGATGCGAGGAAGCAACGTCTACTTCTTTACACTCGAAGAAGAAAGAAGCACGCAAGATCGAGCCTCCGCAGATCAACAATGAATGCATCGAGAAGGCACTAATCCAACTCACAGGAGTAGTAAAATGTATTCTTGTGGTTCTTGTTTTCTTTGGTCTTGCTTTTCTAGTCAAAATTATCGTTGGAGTTTGTGCAAAATGGAGGTCCATTTGGGGTCGTGCATTGGAGTTGGCCTTACAAGTGGGACCGTAGTTAAGGAAACCGACTATCGGCAAACCCCCACATCACCTGCCGCGCGATGGCTGAAGTTAGAGAAACGATGAGGTTAAAGAGATTGCTCTAGCATCGACTCCAAGAAATAATATGGTGTAAGATGGATGTCGTGTTGGTGGTGTGTGCCGTACAGAATGCTTGTTCTGGCCCATGCCACCCTACTACCCTTACTACTTAGTCCTACTATATAGTACTAGTATCGAGGATTCGAGGTGCTGGTTACGTACAGCGAACACATTAACATATGGCTATAGTAAAAACACCCGCCCGACGCGCGAAGCATGTGAAGCTAGTGCAAATAGTGTACTACTATTGTTGATTGGCCTCATCCGATAACCTGTTGCAATGCACGTACAATTATGTATTCGGAAAATATTTTTTGCCTCGTCGCACCACTCACTCAGAGAAACGACTTGAAAGCCATTCATAAATTTAGTAAGTTTATCATAGGCATATCATTTTATTATATACAACAGGTCATCAAACCACATTGACAACGAGGATACATTATAAATACTAAAGTTTTCACCACACAACAAATAACAAGCAATGAAATGAACTTCAACTCAACCATTCCTCGGCGTTGGAAATGCTTGCTTTGAACCACAAGTGATTCTCTGGGATGGGCCATCCAATGTCGATCTAGAGAACAACGCAGGACTGATCATCCAGGCTGAAGCAGCCTACTATATCAGTACCAGGGTAGGGAACCACCCGAATGTCCAAGGTATAGACACATTTGCTTCTCATAAATGGTACTAGTAACGTTGTGTCAACAGCAGTTGGATCGCCTTTCACCATCATCGGATAGTTTTTCCAAGGAAGGGCGGGTTTTCTGCAAGACTATCAATTCTGTACCAGGGAGAAGGAGTTGGCGCTAGCACACTAGTATCCATCCCGAATACTATGCAACGGGTGTTGGAATAGGTCTGGAGAATGCGACCATGGGAGACTACACCTCTTCCTTAGCAGTGACATCATCAGTGGGCTGTATACACACAAGAAGAGGTGATTCATCGGAATTAGTTGCCAGGTGCCACAGAGTATATGGGCTCTGCTCGTCGTCATGCTCGTGATCATCACCATCGTCATCTCCCCCTTGGTTATAAAAAAATTCAAGTATAGGTGGTGGGATGTTCACAGGACCTTGGAAACACAAGAAGAAGGTTAATTAGTAAAGGGAAACTTGCTAACCCTCATGCATGTGGATGAAACAATTATAATTACGGTGGAAGAAAAATGTACCAAAACTACAAGGATCCCATGCAAAAACAGTGCCACGAGTGGTGGCAGCAAACACAAGGCCCTCGTATTGAATTGCATCACAGTACTCATCCGTGTACAGAAACTGATTTTTGAGCAATATCCATCGAGTCAAACCACCAAGGACGGCAACAAGCTTGTCGAAGAAAGCAACAACTTCATAGTTGTTGTAATTCCAAGAGTGGTTGGGAACTCGACAAATTGCTATCTTCCATAGAAGACAGTGACCATGATCATATTTGAACGTGCGTACAATACCGGTGTGCTCAACCTCTGGGCAGTTTGCTGAGATTTTTGGAAGTGGAACCCGGTCACGAGTGTACACATTCACAAGTACCCACTCGCAGTTGGACCAAATGTAAACAACCCAATCTCCATTTGTGCCCGCCCAAGCCTTGCCCAAAAGAGATGGCATTTTAACATCATTCGTATCATTATCAAGCGGCATCAACTTGCACAGGGCGAGGCCTCCGTCGTGCCGGTGCCAGTCATCAGGGTCACGGTGAAGAAGATAGGGGAGATCAAACCGCTCCTTGACTCTTGGGTTCCTTGTAATGATGTTATTAGTTGAGTCGAGAATGGGCTTGAACGAACCTGCCATGCTAGCCGAGGTGATGACGTCGCACCGATCAATGAGTTCCTCCACCACGTCATCTTTCAGATTGGGGCAAGAATAACGGGGTCGTTTCTAGCCTGTTCCCTCCATGGAGAAGAGGATCGAACAATGGCAGAAGAAAGGGTGAAGGGCTGAAGGAAAATGGAGGAGGGAGAGGAAGAGCATGTGAAAGTAGTTCCAAATCAAGAGGGAAAGGCGAAGAGTTGGTGGACAATTGCGAGTTTGCCACGGTTCACAAAGAGGTGCCCCGGCCTACACGTCCGTTCGGAAATACTCCTACTACCCGTCGTCGTCTCACTGATATGTTGGAACGGGACCACATGTCAACGAAACATGGTGTGTAATTTCTCGTGCAAAATGTGATCTGGCCGCGTTGGCCCGAGGTGCCACATTAGTTATCGACCTTTATTTTTTTAATGGCGTGCCGATCATTTTTGAAGCACGACTAAATAGTACTGTATGCAGAGAAAATATAAACTACTCTACCACTACTCCACCTCCAGTACTAGTAGTATAAAAAAGATATATAGGTTGGAGCTTCAGCGCTTTCTTGCTAAGGGCTGCCCACTTGGTTCTCACACTACCACCCTCTCTCTAGATCTAAAAAAGACGGTCCCTCTCTCCCTCCTCACCGGTGGTCACAGATCCGCCGGGGAAGAAAAGGACATGCAACGTTGACGCACTCGTCGTCGGTGAGCGAGGTCACGCACTGACGACAAGGCCGTCCTCTCAGACCTAGCGCCCGCGCGGGATGGCCTCCGTCCCCAAGCTCGCTGTTGTAGTGTGCACGGAGGACGACGACCATGAGCGAAGCCACTTCCCGCCGACCCTCGGGTATGATACCTCTTTTCGAACCATAACCTTGTTCTATTGCCCCATCTGCCACGTCGTTGCATGTGGATCTTATTCCACTCCACCATCTTCCCAATTTGCTATCCTCTGCTCTGCTGGCCATGCAGAAGAAAACCATAATTTGCACTATTAAAGGAAACCCTACTTCATGCAGACTAATCCATGTCTAGGTTGAATAAGGAAAGGAAGGGAGACTGTACTGTCCAAGAGAGTAGGCATCGAACCCGCATCTAGGTTGAAAAGGAAAAAAATCAGTAGCTAAGGAACGAGTCTCGTGTCTCTTGGTTGAAGAAGGGTAGAAAGGCATGACAACGCAATAGAGAATGACCAGGTCGATCGGTTTGTTGTCCTCGCATAGGAAAAAGGTGGCTAAAGAGAGCAAAAATGGGACGTAATCCACATATGCTGCCTGGATATTTATTGCTCTGGGCAACCATACCTCCCTCACCACTTTGCGTCCGTGGAGCTAAATCATACTGGTGCGCCCATTGTCCGAATGGGCCTCCCATGCTCTTATTGCCACTTTTTTTGCTGTTAGTATAACGCCAGCAGTCAAGTCAAGCAATGCTACTGCTAAAGTGATGCCACATTTAACTAATGCCGCTCTCAGTCTAATGCCACCAATAAATTTAAGCAATGCCATTTAATGTCACTGGATTATTTCAGGTTTAGCTGTTGATTGTGGATGTATTAAAGATTTTTCAGCTAAGGCATTCTAATGCTATTGCACAGCTAGTATACCAACGATGAAACTTGTTACTACCTTCTGATTTTTGCATTGTTAATGCTTATAGATTACATACCTCACTTTCATGAGATAAGTTAATTTTTTGTACAGTGTTACCAAAATGCCAAAGCGCTGATGTCATTTTATTTTGGTTAAACTGCACAGACAATTATGAAGACAAGAGGAAAGGTCAAGAGTGGGCACCTCCTCCTCCGGCTGTTCAATTGATTCGTTCGATCAAGTTTTTATGTTTGATCGATTAGCAAGTTTGGGATAGCAATTTTTAAGGTCCCCCCGAGTTCGAAATGATATTTACCTTGGAGGTACATGGTTTGCAATTTTTTTATACTATAATTAGTTAATAATGCTAGTTACGTTCAGACTTTTGTATTTGGTTTAATGCTCATGCACGACTAGTATACCAATGCTGAAACTTGTTACCTTTACATTTTGTATTATTAATTCTTATAGAAACCTTCCAGTGCTAGAGTTTATTGAAATCTGTTCAGTAAAACCATTGTACTGTACCCTGTAATAAACTAACTACTCTACTATTGCACTAGCCACTGGATTAGTGTATATTTGTAGTATTCAAATGGTGTTGCATTAGCGTATGGACATAAATAAAGTGTGGCAAGCTTTCCCAGATATGTGCTCAAGAAAACTACTACCTGTTTTTCTAAATACTAGACATTTGGGTACTTTAAATTGAACCACGAAAACGTCTTATATTAAGGAACAAAGGGTGTAGAGTTCACTCAAATTATCCCGGTAAAGCTAGTCACACCTTTGTTAAAATTAATGTTCATTATGTTATCGGAGGAGGTCTGTATGTTTGTCTCTAATGCCTATCGACTACATACCTGACATCATGATGTAATGTTAAGTCATTTCCTTTTGTATAGTGTCACTAAATTGTCAAGGCGGTGATGGCATTTTATTTTAGTAGAACTGCACAAAATTTGCTTAAAAGAAGAGGAAAGGTCAGGAATGGCTCAGTTTTTCAGAAAAAACTATGTATGCCTTCCTGACATTAGCCGCTGTTGCTTTATTTATTCCGTCAAACAGGTGGTTAGAAATAGTCTTGCTACCTTTTCCCATTAACAAATTGGAATGCTTATATTTGTGAGTCTATGCTTCGACTAGTGCCACTTCTAGAGTACTCACACTTTCAATATCTATGCAAACAGGGATGCTCGATTTTAGTGGAACTGCACAAAAAGTCCAACTGGTTCAACATTAGGAGCATGTTTTTTTCCAAACCTTTATATCCAATTGTTGGCACTATGAGCTGTTCATTACGAAGGTACATGGTTTGCTACTATCTTGCTACTCTTTTTGTACTGTCATATGATAGTAATACTAGTGGTTTGCATGTGAATTTATTGGCAGGGTGGACCTACATTGGAGCTGCAGGACAGGATTCCATGATTGGATGCTCAATTTCGGTTGTATCGATTTCACCTCTTCCATCACTGGGAACATGGATATCCTTGGTCTGATGAAGAATAGGCGCTATATTTCTGCTCTGAACCAGCAAATCAATTCAGTATGAAATTGTCCAGGGCAAAACATAACTGTATCAGATTGTCCAGTGCAGAACATGACAGATGCTAAGCGGAAGAGACATGTTTAAACCGAAAATACAAGGTGTGGTATATGTTTACTAGCTGCTTGATATTTGTGCAGACAGAGATGTCTGCCCATTGCTATTTGGCAAACAAACAAAGTGTCCGCAATTTTGGTTGAACTGCACAAGAGAATAGTATAGTCACTGCATGCAGTGCCATCTGAAAATAGACACAGAAAGATTGGATACTCACTTCATGGACTACAGAAAAGTAGTACTGTACTATTTATTAGCCAACAATAGGTGCTTCATTGCTTTGGTCTGATTATACAATGGGCATCATTTTGCCTAAGTTAAAGTTTGTATTCCGAAAATAGTCTCATGGTGTGATCGAGAGAAGACCAAATCATATTGAAGTGGATGTTCCTCCATCATGTGTGGTTCATTCTCATGGTTTTAGCTGTTGGTGAAACCACTTACGTTTACAAGAGGAATTGTAGAATTCACAAACAAATTTGTCTTTCAGTCTGTACTAAATGTTGGACAAGAGAAGCATCCATGTTAGTAGGAAGAACATATGCTTTTTCTAGATCTTTTCTTTTGGAGCTACATATTTTTATATGATCTATGAATCATTGAGATGCATTAACATGTTGATCTTATGTATGGGAATCGTACTAGTTAGTTTTAGTCGACACAAGATCCGAAGTGCCCGATCTTTGCTTTTGGAGCTACATATTTGTATATGATCTGTGAATCATCGAGATACATTAATAGTTACTTATTTCTGTTCGCTCAGTGTTTACGAGTTACTGACCGATCACTAGCTAGCCTACAAATGAGCTCCTCGCAGTTTTATTTGCGACGCAAGATGCAAAGTGGCAGTTTTTTGAATAAAAATGCCTACCTCTGAAGAAACTTACAAGCTACACTATCGATCCTACACGGATAAAAATGCATACCTCTGAAGAAACTGACAGACTATACTATCGATCCTACACGGATAAATAGCGGATCATGCACGTACTACCTCCTTTCTGGTTTGCAGGGCTCAATTCAAGAAATGACCTACTTGATCCTACACGAATAAATAGCAGATCACGCACGTACTAGTACCTCCTTTCCGGTTTGCAGGGCTTAATTCAAACCTCTCACCAACCAAGGTACTCTCTCCGTCCGGGTTTATTAGTCCCGTGAGCAAAGCAGCAAGACCAAGGCATGGCAATAATTAACGGCATGCAGAATTTTAAGCCTAATTAATTCCAGCGATTTAAGTGGCTGCATGCGTGCCCTTGGCTGCGACTCGTTGCATGCTGCTTCGCGTACTGCCTACGAGTGATTCTGAGTGCCTGCATGCTGCCGGCCGTAATTAAGGCAGCTAACTGATGCAAAAATTATACACTTTAATTGTTGTGGGCTTTTTAAATCCGTGGAATCATTATTGACAAGGAGGGAGATGATTCGAGTGCACTCGCTTGACCGCCATGCCGGCGTGCGACCTAGACGGGACGGGACGACACAGTCGTAATTTCAGTTTCTCTAGTTTTCCACGGCAAGCTGGAGCGCTAAGCCATTATGCATTGAATTCCGATGACCGTCGCGCTACCTTCCACCTATAAGTACTGTTTCCCGGCCTTCTTTGGTGCACCGTGACCCAACTCGCCATATCCTCATAAGCCCCCACCGGCCCGACGTCACTCGCCATGTCCGCCATGCCCCCGCCCGTCCGCGGTAGGCGATGCTGGAGGCGGTCAACACCGGAACTAGTGTTCGGGTTTTCACCGGAAGGAAGACGGAGGGAGGAGGCATTCTATCTGTCTTTAGATGGCAATGCGGAGATCGAGGAGTTGTTGGAGCGCGACCGCATGGCGGAGGAGCAGCGTATCGCCGATTTGCGCCGCTAGCGGGACATGGAGCAGCAGCGCACCGACGCTCTGAGTCGCGAGCAGAGCGCCCGCAACTGGGCCGACTACATGGAGGCTGGAACCCGGCAAATAGCCCTGGAGGCTGTCGGGTACGCACGCGTTCGTGACGCTGATTTTTACTACCATCTCGTCAAGTGGGTTTCCCGCTTGGAAGCCGAAGCTTCGGTGGACCATGCCGGCATGGAAAGGGCCAACGCGCGCGAGCAACGCGCCCTATCACACCTCTTTCAAGTCCGAGGCGAGGCGCACGACGCCGGTGCCGGCGTTTAGCGTGTACCACAGATGGCGGCCGGCATCGTCTAGTTAGCTAAGAGTAAGTTAGTACTTGTACGCTACTAGAGTATTAGTGGGAGTAGATAGTTAACTTGGCTATGATGGTTGTCAACATGGAAGTTCAGTACTCTATATGTGAATCAGACCTGTTACTTTGCTCTGAATGTTGAACTTTCCATTTGAATGTATGGAATGGGTTGTATTTGTCCTCCACGGGTTTAGAGGCTGACTTGTGGGCCTAGCAAGTTGACGCGTACACAATCAGGAGATGATTGCACGTGGAGAGGATGACAGCAGGGACCCGCCAAGATCATGGCAGTACGCAAGCAAGTGCCTCCCTATTTCAAGCCAATAAAAAATGGCTCCTCCTAGTGGATTTCTGACATTTGGGTCCCATGCCATTGTCAACGTAGTCAATAAATGAGAGAATTGCACAACGAGCGGCTGACACTAGGGACCCAGCAGCTCGCCCAGTTATTTTTGTTTTGGGTTAATTTGATAAATGCCACTCCAAATCTGGTGTATCTGAGAAATGCCACTGCAATTTCCAAACTTTGAAAAATGCCATTTCTATTGGCATTTTTCGAAGTCCGGAGTGGCATTTTTCAAAGTTTGCAAACTGAAGTGGCGTTTTTCAAAGTTTGCACAAATTGCAGTGGCATTTTTCAAAGTTTGGAAATTGCAGTGGAATTTTATGAATCGCCATAATTGGAGTGGCATTTATCTAATTTGTTTTTTAGACGGAAGCAGAGTGTCAACTGGGCTGTGCGGGACACTCTAGCCTGTCTAGACAGCCTTTTCTTTTATGTTTACCACAGACCAGCCTAGTAGTTTTTTCTTTATGAAAATGGCTAGCCCAGTTTTTTGTGATTTGTCAAGTAAGTCGCTTTATCAGGCCTGTTGGGCTGCAAATCTTTCAAGACGAGGAGAGCTTCATTCGGCTGGCCGAGAAAATGGCCTATCAGTAATGAGAAATGGGCTGTACATTTTTAAAACACATCAAACCGGCAATTAGTTTCAAATATCTTTTTTTCATTTCAAGATTTTAAATTGCATTGATTTTTATGCATGGACAATTTATTGGATTTTATATTGATATACATTTATTTTTAAAATCAGTCTGAATGTGATTCGAAATTTCGGGATTAAAAACAGTTCAGACCGCACTGACATATGCAAAATTTCGTATAATTTTTAAACCGTGGCCACAATATGGGCTGTAATGCTAACAAAAAGAATATGGGCTCCAAAAAAACCTGTAAGAATTAGCAAATGGGCTGTAAATTATTTGAAATAATGGCAGATGGGTTGTATGTTGTTTTCCACAGATTTGAGGCTTTCCACAGATGGCCTGTATACTGTTGGATGTCCATCCAACGGCCGTCGTGCTTCTTCAATCTCTGCTCTTCCTACTCCAGCCGCTCAAACAAGTGCCGGCGGGACTGCCTGCTCCCTCCTCCCCGCGGCCGGCGGTGCTGCCGCGCAGGCCTCACCGCCCCACCATACTCCCATCGCTGGCCTAGCCATCCCTCTACTCACCCACACCTGCTGTTATTCTCCGGCGACGGCAGACGAACCAGTAAACCCTTGTACAGTCGTACTCCCCTCTACTTGGGAAACAAAAACAACTGCCGAGTCTTCCCTGCCTCCGTTTCGTTCCCTTCCTAGGCCTCACCGTCGTCCACCGCCCTGGTGCTCTCAGCGTGGTGTGGTCAACGACCGACATGCATCTGAAGTGGACTGTACGTGGAGAGGCTGACAGTTGGGTCCACGGCCGCACGCTAGGAAATGCCTCCTTATTACGCGCAAAATAATGATTCCTCCACCTGACATCTAGGAGCCATCGAACGAGCGTCTGTATTTCGCGAAAAAAGGTTACCGTCACTGACAGCTCGGACCCACCGGCTATATCTTCGCATGCAAGGTAGTGCCTCCTTATTACGCACAAAAAAATGAATACTCGCCCTGCTAGCTGGGACCCAGTATAGTGGGCCTACTAAGTTGACGGGGACGAAGGGCTTTGTCAACTTAGTCAATATGCACGATTCTAGCTCGACTGACCGTACGATGTCCATCCAATGGCCATAGTGCTTCTTCAACCTCTGGTCTTCTTGCTCCAGCCGCCCAAAGCAGCGCCGGTCGTGCCGCCTGCTCCTGCCTCTCGTGGCCGACTGTGCTATCGCGGAGGCCTCACCGCCCCGTACTACTCCCATCGCTGGCCAGGCCATCCCTCCACTCCACTCACCCACACCCCCTGTTATTCTGTGGCAACGACAACGCAGCTGAACCAGTGAACCCTCGTACTCCTCTCCGCGTGGGCATCCACTGCCGCGTCTTCCCCAGCTCCGTGTCGTCCCCTTCCTAGGCCTCGCAGTTGTCCACCGCCATGGTGCTCTCGGCACGGCATGGTCAAAGTGGTCAACGACCGAATTCCATCGGAAGAATACTGTACGTGGAGAGGCTGACAGCTGGGTCCACGGCAGCCGCAAGAAAGTGCCTCCTTATTATGTGGAAAATAATTATTCCTCCACCTGACAGCAGGGACCCATGATACGTCTCCAACGTATCTATAATTTTTGATTGCTCCATGCTATATTGTCTACTATTTTGGAATATATTGGGGTTTATTTTCCACTTTTATATTATTTTTGGGACTAACCTATTAACTAGAGGCCCAGCCCAGAATTGCTATTTTGCCTATTTCAATGTTTCGGATAAACAGAATATCAAACAGAATCCAAATGGAATAAAATCTTCGGAAACGTGATTTTCTCACCGAACATGATCCAGGAGACTTGATCCTACTGCAAGGGATCAAAGAGGTGGTCACGAGGGTGGGGGCGCGCCCCTGCCTCGTGGGCCCCTTGGTGCTCCACCGACATACTCCTTCCTCCTATATATACACACATACCCCCAAACGATCAGAACAGGAGCCAAAACCTAATTCCACCACCACAACTTTCTGTATCCACGAGATCCCATCCGGGGCTTGCTCCGGAGCTCCGCTGGAAGAGGGCCATCATCACGGAGGGCTTCTACATCATCATAGCCCTCTGATGAAGTGTGAGTAGTTTACCTCAGACCTTCGGGTCCATAGTTAGTAGCTAGATGGCTTCTTCTCTCTCTTTGAATCTCAATACAAAGTTCTCCCCTTTCTTGTGGAGATCTATTCGATGTAATCTTCTTTTTGCGGTGTGTTTGTTGAGACCGATGAATTGTGGGTTTATGATCAAGTCTATCTATGAATAATATTTGAATCTTCTCTGAATTCTTTTATGTATGATTGGTTATCTTTGCAAGTCTCTTCGAATTATCCGTTTGGTTTGGCCAACTAGATTGGTAGTTCTTGCCATGGGAGAAGTGCTTAGCTTTGGGTTCGATCTTGCGGTGTCGTTACCCAGTGACAGAAGGGGCAGCAAGGCACGTATTGTATCATTGCCATCGAGGATAACAATATGGGGTTTATTTCATATTGCATGAATTTATCTCTCTACATCATGTCATCTTGCTTAAGGCGTTACTCTGTTTTTAACTTAATACTCTAGATGCATGCTGGATAGCGGTCGATGAGTGGAGTAATAGTAGTAGATGCAGAATCGTTTCGATCTACTTGTCACGGCCGTGATGCCTATATACATGATCATGCCTAGATATTCTCATAATTATGCTCAATTATATCAATTGCTCAACAGTAATTTGTTCACCCACCGTAGAATACTTGTGCTCTTGAGAGAAGCCACTAGTGAAACCTATGGCCCCCGGGTCTATTCTCATCATATCAATCTCCATCACTTTAATATTTTTTTCTTTTTACTTTGCTTTTACTTTTTACTTTGCATCTTTATATCAAAAATACCAAAAATATTCTATCTATCAGATCTCACTCTCGTAAGTGACCATGAAGGGCTTGACAACCCCTAATCGCATTGGTTGCGAGTAGCTATCGCTTTGTGCAGGTATGAGGGACTTGAGCATGGGCTCCTACTGGATTGATACTTGGTTCTCAAAAATTGAGGGAAATACTTACGCTACTCTGCTGCATCATCCCTTCCTCTTCGGGGAAAACCAATGCAAGCTCAAGACGTAGCAAGAAGGATTTCTGGCGCCGTTGCCGGGGAGTCTACGCAAAAAGTCAATATACCAAGTAGCCATCAGAATCCCTATCTCTCGCATTACATTATTTGCCATTTTCCTTTCGTTTTCCTCTCCCCCCAATTCACCCTTGCCGTTTTATTTGCTCTCTCTCTCTCTATCCTCCCTCTCTATTTGCCTCTTTTGTCCGCTTGCTTTTTGTTTGCTCGTGTGTTAGATTGCTTGTTTGTCGTGATGGCTCAAGATACTACTAAATTGTGTGACTTCACCAATACCAATAATAATGATTTCCTTAGCACTCCGATTGCTCCTCTTACCGATGTTGAATCTTGTGAAATTAATACTGCTTTGTTGAATCTTGTTATGAAAGATCAATTCGCCGGCCTTCCTAGTGAATATGCCGCTACTCATCTGAATAGCTTCGTTTATTTATGTGATATGCAAAAGAAAAAAGATGTCAATAATGATGTCGTTAAATTGAAGCTATTTCCTTTTTCGCTTAGAGATCGTGCTAAAGCTTGGTTTTCGTCTTTGCCTAAGAATAGTATTGATTCATGGAACAAGTGCAAAGATGCTCTATCTCTAAGTATTTTCCTCCTGCTAAGATCATCTCTCTTAGAAACCATATAACGATCTTTAAACAATTTGATCACGAACATGTTGCACAAGCTTGGGAGAGAATGAAATTAATGATACGTAATTGCCCTACTCATGGTTTGAATTTGTGTGGATGATTATACAAAAAATTTATGCCGGATTAAATTTTGCTTCTAGAAATCTTTTAGATTCGGCCGCGGGAGGCACTTTTATGGAAATCACTTTAGGAGATGCTACTAAACTCCTATATAATATTATGGTTAATTATTCTCAATGGCATACTGAAAGAACTTCTAATAAAAAGTGCATGCGATAGAAGAAATTAATGTGTTGAGTGGAAAGATTGATGAACTTATGAAATTATTTGCTACTAAGAGTGTTTCTTCTGATCCTAATGTTATGCCTTTGTCTACTTTGATTGAGAATAACAATGAATCTATGGATGTGAATTTTGTTGGTAGGAATAATTTTGGTAACAACGCTTATAGAGGGAATTTTAATCCTAGGCCATATCCTAGTAATTCTTCTAATAATTATGGGAATTCCTACAACAACTCTTATGGAAATTATAATAAGATGCCCTCTGATTTTGAATCTAATACTAAAGAATTTATTTCTTCGCAAAAGAATTTTAATGCTATGATTGAAGAAAAATTGCTTAAGATTGATGATTTGGCTAGGAATGTTGATAGAATTGCTCTTGATGTTGATGCTTTGAAACTTAGATCTATTCCACCTAAGCATGATATTAATAAGTCTCTAAAAGCCATGAGAATTTCAATTGATGAGTGTAAATAAAGAACCGCTAGGATGCGTGCTTCCAAAGATGGCTTTATTAAAGCGTGTTCTTCTAATTCCTATGAAAATCAAGATGAAGATCTAAAAGTTATTGATGTGTCTCCTATTAAATCTTTATTTTTCAATATGAATCTTGATGAAACTGAATATGATCTTCCTTTACCTAGAAGGCGTTCTAAAAATTCGGAGTGTTTAGATCTTAATGATGAAATTGATGAAAGTGGGATGGAAAGAAAAAAAATCTAAATGTTGCTAAACCCACTATATTGTATTTCAAGGAATTTAATTATGAAAATTTCTCTTTGATTGATTGTATTTCCTTGTTGCAATCCGTGCTAAATTCTCCACATGCTTATAGTCGAAATAAAGCCTTCACCGAACATATTGTTGATGCCTTGATGCAATCTTATGAAGAAAAAACTTGATTTGAAAGTTTCTATCCCTAGAAAACTCTATGATGAGTGGTAACCAACTATTAAAATTAAAATTAAAGATCATGAGTTTTATGCTTTGTGTGATTTGGGTGCTAGTGTCTCAACTATTCCCAAGACTTTGTGTGATTTACTAGATTTCTGTAATTTTGATGATTGCTCTCTAAACTTGCATCTTGCGGATTCCACTATTAAGAAACCTATGGGAAGAATTAATGATGTTCTTATTTTTGCAAATAGGAATTATGTGCCCGTAGATTTCATTGTTCTTGATATTGATTGCAATCCTTCTTGCCCTATTATTCTTGGTAGACCTTTCCTTAGAATGGTTGATGCGATTATTGATATGAAGGAAGGGAATATTAGATTTCAATTTCCATTAAAAAAGGTCATGGAACACTTTCCAATAAAGAAAATAAAATTACCATATGAAACTATCATGAGATCCACTTATGGATTACCTACCAAAGATGGCAATACCTAGATCTATTCTTGCTCGTTATGCCTAGCTAGGGGCGTTAAACGATAGCGCTTGTTGGGAGGCAACCCAATTTTATTTTTATTACTTGATTTTTGCTCCTGTTTAGTAATAAATAAATTATTTAGCCTTATTTTTGGTTGTGTTTTTTGTGTTTAATTAGTGTTTTTGCCAAGTAGAACCGTTGGGAAGACTTGGGGAAAGTCTTGTTGAATTTGCTGTAAAAAACAGAAACTTTAGCGCTCACGAGAACTGCTGTAATTTTTATTTTAAGAGTGCTATTTAGTTAATTCTTTTTTCAGATGATTAATAAGTAAATTCCTCACGTCCAGAAATTTATTTTAGAATTTTTAGGGTTCCAGATCTTGCGCTAGCTACAGATTACTACAGACTGTTCTGTTTTTGACAGATTCTGTTTTTCGTGTGTTGTTTGCTTATTTTGATGAATCTATGGCTAGTAAAATAGTTTATAATCCATAGAGAAGTTGGAATACAGTAGGTTTAACACAAATATAAATAAATAATGAGTTCATTACAGTACCTTGAAGTGGTCTTTTGTTTTCTTTCGCTAACGGAGCTCACGAGTTTTCTATTTTGAGTTTTGTGTTGTGAAGTTTTCAAGTTTTGGGTGTATTCTTTTGATGGATCATGGAACAAGGAGTGGCAAGAGCCTAAGCTTGGGGATGCCCATGGCACCCCCAAGATAATACAAGGACACAAAAAAGTCAAAGCTTGGGGATGCCCCGGAAGGCATCCCCTCATTTCGTCCACTTCCATCGGTAATTTACTTGGAGCTATAATTTTATTCACCAACATGATATGTGTTTTGTTTGGAGCGTTTTGTGTTATTTGTGTCTTTGTTTTTTAGTATGCCACAATCATCCTTTTGTACACACCTTTTGGGAGAGCCATACATGAATTAAAATTTGATAGAATACTCTATGTGCTTCACTTATATCTTTTGAGCTAGATAATTTTGCTCTATGTGCTTCACTTATATCTTTTGAGCTAGATAATTTTGCTCTATGTGCTTCACTTAGATATTTTTAGAGCATGGTGGTGGATTCGTTTTAAAGAAACTATTGATCTCTCATGCTTCACTTAAATTATTTTGAGAGTCTCTTAATAGCATGGTAATTTGCCTAATAATAATATTCTTGGTATTCAAGATTAGTCAAACTTTCTTTTGAGTGTGTTGAATACTAAGAAAAGATTGAAGCATGATAATTGTTTTGAGATATGGAGGTGATAATATTCAAGTCATGCTAGTTGAGTAGTTGTGAATTTAAAGAATACTTGTGTTGAAGTTTGTGATTCCCGTAGAATGCACGTATGGTGAACCATTATGTGATGAAGTCGGAGCATGATTTATTTATTGATTGTCTTCCTTATGAGTGGCGGTCGGGGACGAGTGATGGTCTTTTCCTACCAATCTATCCCCCTAGGAGCATGTGCATAATACTTTGCTTTGATAACTTCTAAATTTTTGCAATAAGTATATGAGTTCTTTATGACTAATGTTGAGTCCATGGATTATATGCACTCTCACCCTTCCACCTTTGCTAGCCTCTCTCATAGCGCACAACTTTCGCCGGTATCATACACCTACCATATACCTTCCTCAAAACAGCCACCATACCTACCTATTATGGCATTTCCATAGACATTTCGAGATATATTTCCATGCAACTTTCCACCATCTAGTTCATCATGACACATACATCATTGTCATATTGCTTAGCATGATCATGTAGTTGACATAGTATTTGTGCCAAAGCCACCGTTCATAATTCTTTCATACTTATCACTCTTGATTCATTGCTGTAACATCCCAAATTTTCAATTTGGAATGTTATACATTAGATCATCATTGCATATCATGTTTTATTGCTTTTCTGTTCCGTAATCCTCGAAATCCTAAGCAACTCAAGGACCCTCGGAGAGAGTTGGGGATTTCCTGGTTTTCATATTTGATTCTTTTATCAAATTTTGAAACGAGGATTTTGGTTTTAATTATTTTTCTCTTCGAAAATATTTCATATTAAAATACAAGAGAGGAGATAAGATGACTTCTCCAAAATAAATGAAATATTGGAGGAAAAATATTAAAATCAACAATTTGTTCCATTTGGATTTTATTGCAATTTTGTTTGCATTAGAAAAAAAATACACATTTTCAAAATTGCATTTTAGGGCCAAGAAAATATTCATCTCGTTCTAAATATTTTATTTAGACGGTGAAAATTTATTTTGGCATTTTTTTTATTTTTCTAGGATTTTATTTCGGTCGGCGAAATTATTATTTTAAAAAAAAGTTCCCGCGCCCGACTGGGCCTAAGGCCCAGCCAAGCCAGGCCGCCGCCGCCACCTTCCCCGCGCGCGCGCCGCCGCCGCCGACTCGGACAAGGAGTCCGAGCCGGAGTCCACCGCCGCCGCCTTGGCCCCTCCTCCAAGCCGCCCCGCCCTGCCCCTTTATATACGCGCCGCCCGAGCCCCCACCCCCACAGCCACCGCCGCCCGCGCCGCGGCTAGCCGCCGCCGCCGCAGCTTAGCGCCGCCGCCGCCGCCACAGCCGAGCGCCGCCACCGCCTTGCCGCCGCCGCCAAACGCCGCTGCCGCCCCCGCGAGCCGCCGCTCCGCCGCCACACCTCGCCTCGCCGGACCTCTCGACGGAGGTAGTCGCCGGACTCCGCGCCGATTTTTTTTATAAAACCAATCGGTTTTTTATCGGTTCTTCTAGTTAGCGGACGTTCGTCTGAATGTTCGTTTTAACGAATGGTTCTTCGCCCGTTAGATACAACTAACGAACGCTCGTTCGTTAGTCTGTGCGTCAGTTTTCTTTTATCGGATTTATTCCGTGATTTTCTCTGATCGCGATTTCTGATCCGATCTTAGTTTCTGTTTATCTTTTTGCTCGTTAGTCAGAATCATGCGATTCAAGCGCCTAGAGTTTCATTTTGAAACCCTCTTTCCGTTTAACCAACTCAAACAAGTTTTCTCTACTATAAAACTTGACCTAGTTTTAGATTAGTAAACGAAGCTTCTTTCTTTCGCCGTTTGAGTTTCGTTGCTCCGTTTGATTTGATTCTTTTTGCGAACCAGAGTTCTTAATTTGAACTTTCTGGTCAACCTCTTTTATTTGAGTTTTGCTTGTTCATCATTGCTTGTTACTTATGTATGCTATTGTTTGCTTGAGATAGAACAACCGGAGTGCGAAGCGTGCTACTACGAGTCCCTAGGTTTCGCAGATCGTCAGCAAGGCAAGTAACACTTTGATCATACCCCTTTATCACCTAGTTTTTATGCATTAGCTCCAATCCTCAAACATTGCATGATTAGGACGTCATTAACTTGTGGGTTGGGAAGTAGTTGATGAGGTAGAACCTATTGCCCTGTTACATTCAAACCCTTGGGAGTTACTCTACGTGTTGCTTATATTACTATGCTATGTTATGCTTGTAGACGTGGTTTGGGTTTGAGTGAAATCCATGACAGATGTGAGATTGTTAAATTAATGGTTCAACTTAAGGTGGCAACTTAATCAAACAACTAGGTGGATTCAGGCGCCTGGAGTACCCAGTGTTGCCTGTTTTTTTGGAAATCCTGGAGTACCCGTGTGATCTTCCTATGGACCGCCACCCAGGCTCAAAGGGAACTGAGATGATTCATGCTAGAAACTTCCGTGTGCAGCCACAAGCTATTATGGGCTCTAGCATAGCTGAGTAAGTTACGTGAAGCTCTTGAAGAGGCAGATCAGCAGGTAGTGGGATGTAGGTTTGGTATGGTCTGTCCGGAGTAGAGAGTTAATGTTTCTGAAAGACTGTGTCTCGCTCATCCGTTTCTCAAACATCCTGTAGTGCGAGAAATCCAACGGAGGAGATCGAGTCTTGTGGGGAAAAGTGTGCAAACCTCTGCAGAGTGTACAATCTAATCATGGTTAGCCGTGTCCCCGGTTATGGACAATTCTTGAGTATCTAGTACTTGGGTTATCACATGTATCTCATCATGTTTAATTAATATTGTTGGGTTGTTAATCAATTTAATTGGGATTGAGTTGGAGGAACCTTCTCAATGATGTTTCAACTACCATGATAGTTAAATTAAAATCTATTCCTTTGTTGTAGGAAAAAAATGGCTTTTCGCTAAAACTATAAACCATAGAGCTTTCCACCAGCCATATATGCATATAGTGATAGCATTATTCTGTTCTTGCTCTACTGTGTTACATTGCCAGCATATTCCAGGCTGCAACGTATTATGTTGCAGACTTTTCAGACGAGGAGTAAGGTTCGTTAGGTCGTTGCCGTGCAGCTCAGCTATGCCGTTGGAGTTGATGGACTCACCTTATCTTCCAAGCCTTCCGCTGTTATCGTATTAGATGACCTTAAGCCATATTATTGTAATAGGTTCTCTCTTGAGACATTCGATGTAATAAGTGTGTGATTCCTACTCTGTTATAAATCCTTCGAGTACTGTGTGTGTCAGCATTACGATCCAGGGATGACACTGAAGCACAGAGACTTGACCATCTGAGGTCGGGTCGCTACAATTGCATATCCCGGTACACCGCCGGAGGCATTCATATAGAGTCATACTTTGTTTTAGTATCGAGTTGTAATCATTGAGTTGTAAATAAATAGAAGTGTGATGATCATCATTCAATAGAGCATTGTCCCAAAAAAAGAGAAAAAAAAGAGAAAGGCCAAAGAAAAAAAAGAAGGCCCCAAAAAATATATAAATAAATAAAAAAGGGACAATGCTACTATCCTTTTTTCCACACTTGTGCTTCAAAGTAGCACCATGATATAGCGAGTCTCATATATTGTGCTTCAAAGTAGCACCATGTTCTTCATATAGAGAGTCTCATATGTTGTCACTTTCATATACTAGTGGGAATTTTACATTATAGAACTTGGCTTGTATATTCCAATGATGGGCTTCCTCAAATTACCCTAGGTCTTCGTGAGCAAGCATGTTGGATGCACACCCACTAGTTTCTTTTGTTGAGCTTTCATACATTTATAGCTCTAGTGCATCCGTTGCATGGCAGTCCCTACTCACTCACATTGATATCTACTAATGGGCATCTCCATAGCCCGTTGATACGCCTAGTTGATGTGAGACTGTCTTCTCCTTTTTTTGTCTTCTCCACAACCACCATTCTATTCCACCTATAGTGTTATATCCATGGCTCACGCTCATGTATTGCGTGAAGATTGAAAAAGTTTTGAAAAAGTTAGAGTATGAAACAATTGCTTGGCCTATCATCGGGGTTGTGCATGATTTAAATACTTTGTGTGGGGAAGATGGAGCATGGCCAGACTATGATTTTGTAGGGATAAATTTCTTTGGCAATATTATTTTGTGAAGACATAATTGCTTTGTTAGTATGCTTGAAGTATTATTATTTCTTATGTCAATATAAACCTTTGTCTTGAATCTTTCTAATCTGAATATTCATACCAAAATTAAGAAGATTTGCATTGAAATTATGCCAAGTAGCACTCCGCATCAAAAATTCTCTTTTTATCATTTACCTACTCGAGGACGAGCAGGAATTAAGCTTGGGGATGCCTGATACATCTCCAACGTATCTATAATTTTTGATTGCTCCATGCTATATTATCTACTGTTTTGGACTATATTGGGCTTTATTTTCCAATTTTATATTATTTTTGGGACTAACCTATTAACCGGAGGCCCAGCCCAGAATTGCTGTTTTTTGCCTATTTCAGTGTTTCGGATAAACAGAATATCAAACAGAGTCCAAACGGAATAAAATCTTCGGAAACATGATTTTCTCACCGAACGTGATCCACGAGACTTGGACCCTACTGCAAGGGGTCAAAGAGGTGGTGTAACACCCCGGATGTAACTTTCCCTATTTGTACTCCAACTCTTGCCGTTTCCGGCGTTAAGTTATAGTTATTTCTCGGGTTCGGTTCTTTGTCTCCGTGTGTTGTTGTCTTTGTCATGCATCTCATATCATGTCATCATGTGCATTGCATTTGCATACGTGTTCATCTCATGCATTCGAGCATTTTCCCCGTTGTCCGTTTTGCATTCCGGCGCTTCGTTCTCCTCCGGTGGTCATTTCTACCTTTCTTTCGTGTGTGGGGATTAAACATTTCCGGATTGGACTGAGACTTGCCAAGCGGCCTTGATTTACTACCGCTAGACCGCCTGTCAAGTTTCGTGCCATTTGGACTTCGTTTGATACTCCAACGGTTAACCGAGGGACCGAAAAGGCCTCGTGTGTGTTGCAGCCCAACACCCCTCCAATTTGGCCCAAAACCCACCAAACTCTGCTCCATCACCTAGAGCGTTCAATCACGATCACGTGGCCGAAAACCGCACCTCATTTGGACCCTCCTAGCTCCACTTATGCCTATAAATAGACCCCCCCGTTTTTTGGATCTCATCCCCCCACGAAACGCTAAAAATCCCTCGCGCCGGCCGGACATTGTTCGACCCGGCCGGACGCCTCCGCCGCCGCCGCCTCAGCCCACTCGTGCGCCGACACGTGGCAGGCGCCACCGCCGCCGCCAGCCGGCCAGCACCGCCGCCCGAGCGGGCCACTCCCTCCGCCGCCTCCTCGCCCGCAGGCCGTCGCCACCGCATCCGTCGGTTGCCGCCGCCCTGTTCACCGTCCGCCGCCGCCGCCATGTCCCCCACCAGCCACCGCCGCCTCGCCTCGTCGCCGGCCGCCGCCGAGCCGGGCGCCGCGCCGCCCCGCCTCTCCGACCTCGGCCACCACCGGCTCCGGCCTCTCCCCGCTACTACGGCCTCCTTCCTCGTCTCCGGCGAACGACTTCGGCCGTCCTCGAAGTTCGTGCTCCGGCCTGAACAGTGCAGCCCCGATTTGGATCTGGATCTAAAAATATCTCGGTTGACTTTTCGCTCCCGAACCCTAATTTTTTATGCCTACTTTGACCTGCCGTATCTTTGCATCCATAGCTCCGATTTGGGCATATAGCACATTAAAGTGTTCGTCTCGATGAGTACATCATTTCATTCCATTGCATCATTTTCATTTGAGCTCATCTGGATGCCCGAAATGCTGTTAGAAGGAGGCTCCGTGAGTTAATTGTCAGATCTGCTAGTTCATCTTAGACTTTTGTCATTTTTGCCATGATTATTGTGTGCATGATATGCGTGTGAGTCCTTCATATGTTTTGTTAAGGATTTTGTCTTCTTTCCAGAGGTGCAACCCATGCATTTTTAGGATGTGTGTGGTGACTTGTGCAAGCTTGCAAAGTGAGGCACCCGGTAAATCTGTTTTGAGGGACTTAGTAGTTTTCACTAAGTCTGGGATTATTTAGTTCATGATGCCATATGTTCAGCTTGTTTCCTAGTGATCCGTGCCACTTTTGAGGATGATCATTAAAGGAGTTTTGTTAATCATGTTATGCTCTACCCATCCATGTCTTTACTTGCAATTATGGAGCACCCTAGCTTGAGTCAATCGAGCTCTACTTTTGCTTCGTGGTGAATCTGGGCAGATCGTCAACTCGTTTGCGATTTTGCCGATGTTATTGTAGTTGATCCGTGCATGCTATGCCATTGTTCTTGCCATGTCTAGCTTGTATTTTGTGCCTTCTTTAGGATGTATGCTTGCCTTGCCGTGACTTGCTCCGTGGTGAGTGCATCGAGCTCGTTTATGTGCCTTCGTGAGTTATATTTCAGCATGTCTCAGTTTTCACCAAGTCTGAAAACTGGTTGTGTTTTAGCTATGTTCGTGTGCCCGTTAGTATATTTTGTGAACCCTTTTGGCCCCAGGTCACTTTGGGTCTTTTGTTAAGCTTGTTGATTAGCTCCATGCCATGTTCTTACTTGTCTTAATCAGATCATGTATCATGTTGTTTTGCTGCTCCGAAGAGGGCTTCACGATCTGAAATTTCAGACAAGTGTTAATTCCACTAAGTCTGGAATCTGTTTTGCATTTGCATTTTTGCCATGCTTGTTAGAACCTCATATTGAATGAATTGGCCGTGGCTCAGTGCTAGTCTTTTGTTAAGCATCTTGTGTGCATCCCTGCCATGTATTTTGTTGTCTTGTTTGGTTGCTGTAGCATGTTCATTTTATTGCATTTAGATGCCTACTTGCTGTAAATCGCAGACCGGTGTCATTTTGAAACGCTTGCCATTTCCAAACCGTAACTCTGATTCCGGCGTTCTTTATATCGTTTTCAAGCGATTTCATCTCATATTTCTAGTGGCACACTTGGAATTCCAAGTTGAGGCCAGGATCATGCATTTTCCTGTCACATCTTGCATTTTGCATCCCGCATCGCATCCCGCATAGCATATCATCATTTCATCATATTGGTTGAGTTTGCACGTGGTTGATTGTATCCTTGTTGCTTGTTTGTCTTGTTGGGTAGAGCCGGGAGACGAGTTCGCTAATGAGGAGACCGTTGAGTTTGCTTTTGAGGATCCAGTCAACTCTGACAACTGTGCAGGCAAGATGATCATACCCTCAAAATCACTACTATCTTTGCTATGCTAGTTTGCTCGATCTTTGCTATGCCAATGCTATGATGCCTACCATTTGCTTGTCAGCCTCCCAATTGCCATGTCAAACCTCTAACCCACCATTGTCCTAGCAAACCGTTGATTGGCTATGTTACCGCTTTGCTCAGCCCCTCTTATAGCGTTGCTAGTTGCAGGTGAAGATGGGAGGCCGTTCCTTGTTGGAACATTTATTTACTTGTTGGGATATCATTATATTGCTATGTTATCTTAATGCATATATACACTTGGTAAAGGGTGGAAGGCTCGGCCTCTCGCCTAGTGTTTTGTTCCACTCTTGCCGCCCTAGTTTTCCGTCATATCGGTGTTATGTTCCCGGATTTTGCGTTCCTTACGCGGTTGGGTTATAATGGGAACCCCTTGATAGTTTCGCCTTGATTAAAGCTTTTCCAGCAATGCCCAACCTTGGTTTTACCATTTGCCACCTAGCCTTTTCTTTCCCTTGGGTTCTGCAGACTCAAGGGTCATCTTATTTTAACCCCCCCCCCCGGGGCCAGTGCTGAGCTGCCTGCGGGGCCACCTCGGGGAAACTTGAGGGTTGGTTTTACTCGTAGCTAGTCTCATCTGAGTGTGCCCTGAGAACGAGATATGTGCAGCTCCTATCGGGATTTGTCGGCACATACGGGCGGTGTTGCTGGTCTTCTTTTAACCTGTCGAGATGTCTTGAGTTACCGAGATACCGAGTCTGATCGGAATGTCTTGGGAGGAGGTCTATTCCTTTGTTGACCGTGAGAGCTTGTCATGGGCTAAGTTGGGACTCCCCTGCAGGGATTGAACTTTCGAAAGACGTGCCCGCGGTTATGGGCAGATGGGAATTTGTTAATGTCCGGTTGTAGATAACTTGGACCTTAATTACTTAAAATGAATCAACCGTGTGTGTTACCGTGATGGCCCTTTTCGGCGGAGTCCGGGAAGTGGACACGGTGTTGGAGTTATGCTTGCGCAGGTTGTTCTTCTAGGTTCTCGCTCGCGCTTTGCCTCCTCTTCTCGCTCTCTTTTGCGATTAGGTTAGCCACCATATATGCTAGCCGCTTGCTGCAGCTCCACTTATATTTGCCTTACCATTCCTATAAGCTTAAATAGTCTTGATCGCGAGGGTGCGAGATTGCTGAGTCCCTGTGGCTCACAGATTACTATAACTCCAGATGCAGGTCCAGGTGATTCCACTCCAGGTGACGAGTACGAGCTCAAGTGGGAGTTCGACGAGGACTCTCAGTGTTATTATGTTTCCTTTCCCAATGATCAGTAGTGGTGCCTAGTTGGGGTTTGATTGGGACCTTGTCGCATGTTGGGTTTTTCTTCTATTTTGGCGCCGTAGTCGGGCCATGAGTGTTTGTATGATGGATGTTATTTATGTACTTTGATGTGACGTGGCGAGTGTAAGCCAACTATGTTCCTCCCCCTTTTATTATATATTACATGGGATGCTGTAATGATTGCCTGACTTGCGACATTGCTTTCAATGCGGTTATGTCTCTAAGTCGTGCCTCGACACGTGAGAGCTATAGCCGCATCGAGGGCGTTACAAGTTGGTATCAGAGCCTTCCCCGACCTTAGGAGCCCCATTGCTTGATCGTTTTTAGCAGCCGAGTTGTGTCTAGAAAAATGTTTTGAGTCACTTAGGAATTATATATCGGAGAGCTTAGGAATTCTTTTTACTTCCCAGTCTCCTCATCGCTCTGGTAAGGCATCCTGACGTAGAGTTTTGACTCTTCTCTTCTCAAATTTCACTAAATTTTTTTTAGGATCACGCGAGTATCTTGGAATCGTTCCGATGGCTTATGATGAGAACATTGTCTTGGTGCCTCCTGTCAGGGGTTTAGTGGAAGTGTCCCGGGGAGTTGAGCTCTGAGGTGTTGTCATCATAATTTTATCGTTGCAATTCTAGGATACTTGAGATATGTTCGCCGACATCGAAAATCTCTTTTATGCAGTTCGTTGGTGAGATAACCTCGACGCCACCCAGTACTGGGGCGGGAGTTCGGGAGTATCGCCATAACTTGTATAACGGATGCTTTTCGAAGGTTGAGGTAGATGGTTTCCGAAGGTTTCTTGGTTATGTGTTGAAGGATGGATACAGCTGGATGTAGGATTTGCTAGTTTGGGTGAGATATTATGCTTCCCCTGTATCCCCAACACCTGATTGCATAACCGGAAAGGTTCGGGAGTTTCATAGGTGGGAATTCTAGTAGCTCTAGTTCTTCTTCCACGGATATTGGTTTGAGATTGGGATTTCTTACCGATTATTCGTTCTTGATCCGTACCTTGTTGATTTATTTCTCTACCTTAATTCTACGTGGCTTCTCAATTTATGGATATGTGACCATTTCAAGAGGAATGCATTCGTTCATTTTGTTCGGATGTGAAGACTATATGTTGCAATTTTCATTCCGTTGGATTCAGCTTCAATATTTATCTGTCAATGTGCTAATGGTGGTCAACCTCTTCAGGATGGCTCCTCCAACGCGCACGACTCCGAATCCTGATCCGCCACCACCTCCACCTCCTCCAGAGGCATGGCAAGCTGTGATGGCCGCAACCAATGCAAACACACAGCTGATCATGCAAATTCTTCAAGAGCGCAATCAAGGCAGTCAAGGGAATCAAGGCAGCAATCAGAGTCACTTTGCTACACTCAACCAGTTCCTTGCTAACGGGCCAAAGACTTTCAGCAATTGTGTTGAGGCAACCGATGCTGACGATTGGCTTGTGGATCTGTGTAAGCATTTCGAGTGCAGTAACGTCAGGCCTGAGGACTTTGTCAAGTTCGCTTCCTTCCAACTCAAAGATCAAGCTGCAGAATGGTTCCAGCAGTACAAGGACTCCAGAGGTGGACGTGTTATCACTTGGGATTATTTCCGTCGAGATTTCCGAGCTCATCATATGCCGCAGAGCGTGGTTGAAAGCAAGCGTGAGGAATTCCGCAATCTGAAGCAAGGCTCTTTGTCTGTCTATGACTACAACAAGTTGTTTCAGAAGCTCGCCCGCTTTGCCAAGCAGGACGTGCCTGATGAGAAGAGCATGATATATCAGTTCAGGGGTGGTCTCAGAGAAGAAATTCAGCTCGCTTTTGTCCTCTTCGAGCCCTTGAGATACGATGAGTTCTACAACATGGCACTGAAGCAAGAGGCTGCTCAGTTGAGGTGTGATGCTTCCAGGAAGCGAGTCAGGGATGTTACTCCTTCTTCCTCTACTCAAGTGGCCAAGCAGCAGAAGTTTTGGCTTCCTCCTCCTCCGTTTCGTCAGCCGTATCAGCAGAAGAGCAAAGGTGGCAGTGGTTCTTCCCACCCACCCAACCCTGGCTTTCAGAACAAGGCTTCGTCTCAAGCTCCAAGATCGAGTGCTCTGTATCACCGTCCGCTTTCAGAGGTCACGTGCAACAAGTGCCAACAGAAGGGTCACTATGCCAACAAGTGTCTCAACCAGAGGCATCTTCCTCCTCCTCCTCCTATCAGATCGGCAAGTACAGCTGTGGTCAAGCATAACCCCAAGCATGCCAAGGTCACCTTGATGAATGCAGCTCAGGCAGAGGACTCGTCAGATGTGATCATGGGTAACCTTCCTGTTAATGATATTCCCGCAAAAGTACTTTTTGACTCTGGTGCATCGCATTCCTTCATGTCATTCCCATTTGCATCGGAGAACAATTTTAGTACTAAGGCTTTACCTAGAGCTATGCAAGTCGTCTCTTCGGCTAAGCCTCTGAGTTCTAGTTTGATGGTTCCGGATATTTCTATCTTGATGGGTGATTTCAAGTTTTTGGCTTCCCCAATGATCCTTGGTAACTCGGATATTGATCTTATTCTCGGGATGGATTGGCTTTCTAAGCACAAGGCTCAGCTTGATTGTGCAGCCAGGCAGATTCAATTGACTCATTTGTCTGAGGATGTAATTGTCTTTGCCGCTCGTGATGATACCATTCATCTGTTTTCTCTCAATGAGAAGGCTGAACTGGACGCTATTTCGCAAATTCCTTTCGTTTGCGAATATCAAGACGTCTTTCCAGAAGAGCTTCCAGGAATGCCTCCGCACCGGCCAGTTGAATTCGTTATTGATCTTGAGCCTGGCACGGAACCTGTGTGCAAACGTCCTTACAAGCTCGGACCTGAACAGTTGAAGGAGTTGAAGAAGCAACTCGATGAGCAAGAAAGAATGGGTCTCATCCGGCCTAGTTCTTCTCCGTGGGGTTGTGGTGTTCTTTTTGTGAAGAAGAAGGATGGAACGGACCGACTTTGTGTTGATTACCGTCCAGTGAACAAGAAGACCATCAAGAACAAATACCCACTTCCCAACATCAATGAGCTGTTCGAACAACTCAAAGGTGCCCAAGTATTCTCCAAGCTTGATCTCCGTATGGGTTATCACCAGATTCGCATTCGTGAAGAAGATATTCCCAAGACAGCATTCAGAACAAGCTTTGGTTCATATGAATACACTGTCATGTCTTTTGGCCTCGCCAACGCTCCTCCGACGTTCTCTCGCATGATGAACTTCATCTTCAACGCCTACACCAATGACTTCGTTTTGGTCTATCTCGACGACATTCTGGTTTTCTCGAAGAACAAGGAAGATCATGCCAAGCACTTGCGTTTGGTTCTTGATAAGCTCAGAGAACATCAGTTCTACGCCAAGTTCTCCAAGTGTGAATTTTGGCTCGATGAGGTTCTTTATCTTGGTCATATCATCTCTGCCAAGGGCATTCCGTGAATCCTGAGAAGGTGTCTGCAATTGTGAATTGGGAACCTCCTCAGAACGTGAAGCAACTCCGCAGTTTTCTCGGTCTCGCAAGCTATTGCCGAAGATTCGTTGAAAACTTTTCTAAGATCGCGAAGCCTCTCTCAAATCTTCTTCAGAAGCACGTCAAGTACGTTTGGTCTCCGGAGTGTGATATTGCTTTCAACACTTTGAAAGAGAAATTGATCACTGCTCCAGTTCTGACTCCGCCTGATGAATCCAAGCCGTACGAGGTCTTTTGTGATGCCTCTCTCCAAGGTCTTGGCGCAGTATTGATGCAAGAGAAGAAAGTTGTTGCTTATACATCTCGCCAGTTGAAGCCTAATGAGAAGAACTACCCCACTCATGATCTCGAGTTGGCGGCAGTTGTGCATGCTCTTTTGACTTGGAGACATCTTCTATTGGGAAGAAAAGTGGACATTTTCACTGATCACAAGAGTCTCAAGTACATCTTCACTCAGCCTAATCTCAACCTCAGGCAAACTCGATGGGTCGAAATGATTCAAGAGTATAATCCGAGTATTGAGTATACTCCAGGCAAGGCCAATGTGATTGCTGACGCTTTGAGCAGGAAGGCTTACTGCAACAGTCTGATTCTTAAGCCTTATCAACCCGAGCTTTGTGAAGCTTTCCGCAAACTTAATCTGCAAGTTGTTCCTCAAGGTTTCCTCGCCAACCTTCAAGTCTCTCCTACCTTAGAAGACCAGATTCGCCAAGCCCAGCTTCTTGATGCTATGGTGAAAAAGGTGAAGATTGGGATTGCCAAGAGTCAGTCCAAGTACAAGTGCTACCGCCTTGATGACAAGGACACTCTCTTCTTCGAGGATCGTATTGTTGTGCCCAAAGGTGAACTTCGTAAAGTGATCATGAACGAGGCTCACAATTCTCTCCTCTCCATCCACCCTGGGAGCACGAAGATGTATCAGGACCTCAAGCAAGCTTATTGGTGGACTCGAATGAAGCGCGAGATCGCTCAATTCGTGAATGAATGTGATGTCTGCAGAAGAGTGAAGGCAGAACACCAAAGGCCAGCAGGTCTCCTCCAACCTCTTGCCATTCCAGAATGGAAGTTTGACCACATTGAAATGGACTTCGTGACTGGGTTTCCAAAGTCCAAGCGTGGCAATGATGCTATATTCGTTGTCATCGACAAGCTCACCAAAGTGGCTCACTTTCTGCCTATCAAAGAGTCGATCACTGCAGCTCAATTGGCGGAACTCTATACCTCTCGCATTGTCTCTCTGCACGGTATTCCTCAAGTGATCTCTTCAAACCGTGGCAGCATCTTTACCTCTAAGTTTTGGGATTCTTTCCAGAAGGCCATGGGCACCAACATCCGCTTCAGCACTGCTTTCCATCCTCAAACAAGCGGTCAAGTCGAGCGTGTCAACCAGATTCTTGAAGATATGCTCAGGGCTTGTGTGATCTCCTTCGGCATGAAGTGGGAGGATTGTCTTCCTTATGCCGAATTCTCCTACAACAATAGTTTTCAAGCAAGTTCGGGCAAGGCCCCATTTGAAATTCTGTATGGCAGGAAGTGTCGTACCCCTCTCAACTGGTCTGAAACCGGTGAACGTCAGCTTTTGGGTAATGACTTAATCACAGAAGCAGAAGAAATGTGCAAAGTCATTCGTGATAACCTCAAAGCAGCCCAATCCCGCCAGAAGAGCTACTATGATAGTAAGCACCGTGATTTGGCTTTCGAGATCGGAGATCATGTTTACCTCCGTGTCTCTCCTATGAAAGGTACTCGTCGCTTCGGTATCAAAGGGAAGCTTGCCCCTAGATACGTGGGACCTTTCAAGATTGTCAGCAAGAGAGGCGACCTCGCCTATCAACTCGAGCTTCCTTCAAACTTTGCAAATGTTCATGACGTGTTCCATGTCTCTCAGCTTCGAAAGTGCTTCAAGACTCCTGAACGCACCGTCAACTTCGAGGACATTGAGCTCCAAGAAGATCTCTCTTATCGTGAGCACCCAGTTGCTATTCTTGAAGAGACTGAACGCAAGACTCGCAACAAGTCAATCAAATTTCTCAAAGTCAAGTGGTCACACCATTCCGACCGTGAAGCTACCTGGGAACGCGAGGATCACCTCCGTTCTGAGTACCCGGAGTTCTTTCAGTCCTAGATCTCGGGACGAGATCTTTTCGTAGTGGTGGAGTGTTGTAACACCCCGGATGTAACTTTCCCTATTTGTACTCGAACTCTTGCCATTTCCGGCATTAAGTTATATTTATTTCTCGGGTTCGGGTCTTTGTCTCCGTGTGTTGTTGTCTTTGTCATGCATCTCATATCATGTCATCATGTGCATTGCATTTCCATACGTGTTCATCTCATGCATTCGAGCATTTTCCCCGTTGTCCGTTTTGCATTTCGGCGCTTCGTTCTCCTCCGGTGGTCATTTCTACCTTTCTTTCGTGTGTGGGGATTAAACATTTCCGGATTGGACCGATACTTGCCAAGCGGCCTTGGTTTACTATCGCTAGACCGCCTGTCAAGTTTCGTGGAATTTGGACTTCGTTTGATACTCCAACGGTTAACCGAGGGACCGAAAAGGCCACGTGTGTGTTGCAGCCCAACACCCCTCCAATTTGGCCCAAAACCCACCAAACTCTGCTCCATCACCTAGAGCTTTCGATCACGACCGCGTGGCCGAAAACCGCACCTCATTTGGACCCTCCTAGCTCCACTTATGCCTATAAATAGACCCCCCCCCCCGTTTTTCGGATCTCATCCCCCACGAAACCCTAAAAATCCCTCGCGCCGGCCGGACATTGTCTGACCCGGCCGGACGCGTCCGCCGCCGCCGCCTCAGCCCACTCGTGCGCCGACACGTGGCAGGCGCCACCGCCGCCGCCAGCCGGCCCGGCTGACCCGAAGCCGGCCCGCACCGCCGCCCGAGCGGGCCACTCCCTTCGCCGCCTCCTCGCCCGCAGGCCGCCGCCACCGCATCCGCCGGCCGCCGCCGCCCTGTTCGCCGTCCGCCGCCGCCGCCTCGCCTCGTCGCCGGCCGCCGCCGAGCCGGGCGCCGCGCCGCCCCGCCTCTCCGACCTCGGCCGCCACCGGCTCCGGCCTCTCCCCGCTGCTCCGGCCTCCTTCCTCGTCTCCGGCGAACGACTCCGGCCGTCCTCGAAGTCCGTGCTCCGGCGTGAACAGTGCAGCCCTGATCTGGATCTGGATCTGAAAATATCTCGGTTGACTTTTTGCTCCTGAACCCTAATTTTTTATGCCTACTTTGACCTGCCGTATCTTTGCATCCGTAGCTCCGATTTGGGCATATAGCATATCAAAATGTTCGCCCCGACAAGTACATCATTTCATTACATTGCATCATTTTCATTTGAGCTCATCTTGATGCCCGAAATGCTGTTAGAAGGAGGCTTCGTGAGTTAATTGTCATATCTGCTAGTTCATCTTAGACTTTTGTCATTTTTGCCATGATTATTGTGTGCATGATATGCCTGTGAGTCCTTCATATGTTTTGTTTAAGGATTTTGTCTTCTTTCCAGAGGTGCAACCCATGCATTTTTAGGATGCGTGTGGTGACTTGTGCAAGCTTGCAAAGTGAGGCACCCGGTAAATCTGTTTTGAGGGACTTAGTAGTTTTCACTAAGTCTGGGATTATTTAGTTCATGATGCCATATGTTCAGCTTGTTTCCTAGTGATCCGTGCCTCTTTTGAGGATGATCAGTAAAGGAGTTTTGTTAATCATGTTATGCTCTATCCATCCATGTCTTTGTTTGAAATTATGGAGCACCCTAGCTTGAGTCAATCGAGCTCTACTGTTGCTTCGTGGTGAATCTGGGCAGATCGTCAACTCGTTTGCGATTTTGCCGATGTTATTGTAGTTGATCCGTGCATGCTATGCCATTGTTCTTGCCATGTCTAGCTTGTATTTTGTGCCTTCTTATGGATGTATGCTTGCCTTGCCATGACTTGCACCGTGGTGAGTGCATCGAGCTCGTTTACATGCCTTCGTGAGTTATATTTCAGCATGTCTCAGTTTTCACTAAGTCTGAAAACTGATTGTGTTTTAGCTATGTTCGTGTGCCCGTTAGTATATTTTGTGAACCCTTTTGGCCCCAGGTCACTTTGGGTCTTTTGTTAAGCTTGTTGAGTAGCTCCATGCCATGTTCTTACTTGTCTTAATCAGGTCATGTATCATGTTGTTTTGCTGCTCCGAAGAGGGCTTCATGATCTGAAATTTCAGACAAGTGTTAATTTCACTAAGTCTGGAATCTGTTTTGCATTTGCGTTTTTGCCATGCTTGTTTGAACCTCATAATGGATGAATTGGCCGTGGCTCAGTGCTAGTCTTTTGTTAAGCATCTTGTGTGCATCCCTGCCATGTATTTTGTTGTCATGTTTGGTGCTGTAGCATGTTCATTTCATTGCATTTAGATGCCTACTTGCTGTAAATCGCAGACCGGTGTCATTTTGAAACGCTTGCCATTTCCAAACCGTAACTCCGATTCCGGCGTTCTTTATATCGTTTTCAAGCGATTTCATCTCATCTTTCCAGTGGCACACTTGGAATTCCAAGTTGAGGCCAGGTTCATGCATTTCCTGTCATATCTTGCATTTTGCATCCCGCATCGCATCCCGCATAGCATATCATCATTGCATCATATTGTTGAGTCTTGCACGTGGTTGATTGTATCCTTGTTGCTTGTTTGTCTTGTTTGGGTAGAGCCGGGAGACGAGTTCGCTAACGAGGAGCCCGTTGAGTTTGCTTTTGAGGATCCAGTCAACTCTGACAACTGTGCAGGCAAGATGATCATACCCTAGAAATCACTACTATCTTTGCTATGCTAGTTTGCTCGCACTTTGCTATGCCAATGCTATGATGCCTACCATTTGCTTGTCAGCCTCCCAATTGCCATGTCAAACCTCTAACCCACCATTGTCCTAGCAAACCGTTGATTGGCTATGTTACCGCTTTGCTCAGCCCCTCTTATAGCGTTGCTAGTTGCAGGTGAAGATGGGAGGCCGTTCCTTGTTGGAACATTTATTTACTTGTTGGGATATCATTATATTGCTATGTTATCTTAATGCATATATACACTTGGTAAAGGGTGGAAGGCTCGGCCTCTCGCCTAGTGTTTTGTTCCACTCTTGCCGCCCTAGTTTTCCGTCATATCGGTGTTATGTTCCCGGATTTTGCGTTCCTTACGCGGTTGGGTTATAATGGGAACCCCTTGATGTTTCGCCTTGATTAAAGCTTGTCCAGCAATGCCCAACCTTGGTTTTACCATTTGCCACCTAGCCTTTTCTTTCCCTTGGGTTCTGCAGACTCAAGGGTCATCTTATTTTAACCCCCCCGGGCCAGTGCTCCCTCTGAGTGTTGGTCCGAACTGAGCTGCCTGCGGGGCCACCTCGGGGAAACTTGAGGGTTGGTTTTACTCGTAGCTAGTCTCATCTGAGTGTGCCCTGAGAACGAGATATGTGCAGCTCCTATCGGGATTTGTCGGCACATTCGGGCGGTGTTGCTGGTCTTGTTTTAACCTGTCGAGATGTCTTGAGTTACCGAGATACCGAGTCTGATCGGAATGTCTTGGGAGGAGGTCTATTCCTTCGTTGACCGTGAGAGCTTGTCATGGGCTAAGTTGGGACTCCATGCAGGGATTGAACTTTCGAAAGCCGTGCCCGCGGTTATGGGCAGATGGGAATTTGTTAATGTACGGTTGTAGATAACTTGAACCTTAATTACTTAAAATGAATCAACCGTGTGTGTTACCGTGATGGCCCCTTTCCGGCAGAGTCCGGGAAGTGGACACGGTGTTGGAGTTATGCTTGCGCAGGTTGTCCTTCTAGATTCTCGCTCGCGCTTTGCCTCCTCTTCTCGCTCTCTTTTGCGATAAGTTAGCCACCATATATGCTAGTCGCTTGCTGCAGCTCCACATATAATTGCCTTACCCTTCCTATAAGCTTAAATAGTCTTGATCGCGAGGGTGCGAGATTGCTGAGTCCCTGTGGCTCACAGATACTATAACTCCAGATGCAGGTCCAGGTGATTCCGCTCCAGGTGACGAGTACGAGCTCAAGTGGGAGTTCGACGAGGACTCTCAGCGTTACTTACGTTTCCTTTCCCGATGATCAGTAGTGGTGCCTAGTTGGGGTTTGATTGGGACCTTGTCGCATGTTGGGTTTTTCTTCTATTTTGGCGCCGTAGTCGGGCCAACTATGTTCCTCCCCCTTTTATTATATATTACATGGGATGTTGTAATGATGTGCCTTGACATTGCGACATTGCGTTTCAATGCGGTTTATGTCTCTAAGTCGTTGCCTCGACATGTGGGAGCTAGCAGCCGCATCGAGGGCGTTACCGGTGGTCAGCGGAGGGGGTGGGGGGTGCGCCCCCCCTAGGGCGCGCCCCCCTGCCTCGTGGGCCCCTCGGTGCTCCACCGACGTACTCCTTCCTCCTATATATACACACGTACCCCCAAATGATCAGAACAGGAGCCAAAAACCTAATTCCACCGCCGCAACTTTCTGTATCCACGAGATCCCATCTTGGTGCCTGTTCCGGAGCTCCGTCGGAAGAGGGCCGTCATCACGGAGGGCTTCTACATCAACATAGCCCCTCCGATGAAGTGTGAGTAGTTTACCTCAGACCTTCGGGTCCATAGTTAGTAGCTAGATGGCTTCTTCTCTCTCTTTGAATCTCAATACAAAGTTCTCCCCCTCTCTTGTGGAGATCTATTCGATGTAATCTTCTTTTTGCGGTGTGTTTGTTGAGACCGATGAATTGTGGGTTTATGATCAAGTCTATCTATGAATAATATTTGAATCTTCTCTGAATTCTTTTATGTATGATTGGTTATCTTTGCAAGTCTCTTCGAATTATCCGTTTGGTTTGGCCAACTAGATTGGTAGTTCTTGCCATGGGACAAGTGCTTAGCTTTGGGTTCAATCTTGCGGTGTCCTTACCTAGTGACAGAAGGGGCAGCAAGGCACGTATTGTATCGTTGCCATCGAGGATAACAAGATGGGGTTTATTTCATATTGCATGAATTTATCTCTCTACATCATGTCATCTTGCTTAAGGCGTTACTCTGTTTTTAACTTAATACTCTAGATGCATGCTGGATAGCGGTCGATGAGTGGAGTAATAGTAGTAGATGCAGAATCGTTTTGATCTACTTATCACGGACGTGATGCCTATATACATGATCATGCCTAGATATTCTCATAATTATGCTCAATTCTATCAATTTCTCAACAGTAATTTGTTCACCCACCGTAGAATACTTATGCTCTTGAGAGAAGCCACTAGTGAAACCTATGGCCCTCAGGTCTATTCTCAGCATAACAATCTCCATCACTTTAATATTGTTTTGCTTTTTACTTTACTTTTACTTTTTACTTTGCATCTTTATATCAAAAATACCAAAAATATTCTATCTATCAGATCTCACTCTTGTAAGTGACCGTGAAGGGCTTGACAACCCCTAATCGCATTGGTTGCGAGTAGCTATCGCTTTGTGCAGGTACGAGGGACTTGAGCGTGGGCTCCTACTAGATTGATACCTTGCTTCTCAAAAACTAAGGGAAATACTTACGCTACTCTGTAGCATCATCCCTTCCTCTTCAGGGAAAACCAATGCAAGCTCAAGACGTAGCAACCCACCGGACGCCCACCAGTATTTTGTGTAAAAAACGTTTTCCCCTGACTGCTGGGACCCACCTGATGGACCACCGTATTTCGCGAAAAAAACATTCCCCTGCTGTCAGCTCGGACCCACCGAAAGTGCCTCCTTATTACGCACAAAAAAATGAATACCCCCTGCTAGCTGGGACCTACCTTGGTGGGAGGCTGACTTGTGGGCCTACTAAGTTGACAGGGACGGAGGGCTTTGTCAACTTAATCAATATAAACGATTCTAGCTCCAGTGACCGTACGATGTCCATCCAATGGTCGTAGTGCTTCTTCAACCTCTAGTCTTCTTGCTCCAGCCGCCCAAAGCAGCGCCGGTCGTGCCGCATGCTCCTGCTTCCCGTGGCCGGATGTGCTGCCGTGGAGGCCTCACTACCCCCTACTATTCCCACCGCTGGCCAGGCCCTGCGGCGACGCCAGCCTCACACCATAGCCGAACAAGTGAACCCTCGTACTCCTCTCCATGTGGTCTTCCACTACCGCCTCTTCCCCGGCTCCGCGTCGTCCCCTTCCTAGGCCTCGCCGTCGTCCACCGCCATGGTGCTCTCGGCACGGCGTGGTCAACATGGTCAAGGAACAACTTCCATCGGACGTGGACTGTATGTGGAGAGGCTGACAGCTGGGTCCACGGCCGCAGCAAGGAAGTGCCTCCTTATTACGCAGAAAATAATGATTCCTCCACCTGGCAGTTGGGACCCACCGGACGGGCCACTGTATTTTGCGAAAAAACATTCTCCCCTGACTGCTGGGACCCACCAACTACATCTTCGCACGCAAGGAAGTGCGTCCGGGCAAAAAAACAATTCGCCCCCTGACTGCTGGGACCCACCATCTACATCTTCGCACGCAAGGAAGTGCGTCCGGGCAAAAACAACGATTCACCCCTGACTACTGGGACCCACCAGCTACATCTTCACACACAAGGAAGTGCCTGACAGTCCGGACCCACCTGGTCGAAGCGTACGTAGCGGTGTCATTCTGGTCGAGAACGTGTACGTACATATATACTGGTGGATGTAGAGGCGCGCACGTGTTGTAGTAGAGGCGCACACGTAGCATGTACACGTACGTATAGCGGGTAGGGTGCAAGAAAGAAAATACGGCCATGTATGTGTACATATGGGCGGGGTCTCGAACGCCTACTCGCGCATACGTAGGGAGAGGGCTCGTGTACATGGCTGGGTCGGAACGGTGAAACAGCATCGTCGTCGTGTTCATGGGGAGGCAACAGAATGCGTGGTGTTCATAGGGAGGCAACAAAATGCGTCGTGTTCATCGGGAGGCAACGGAATGCGTCGTGTTCATCGGGAGGCAATGGAACGCGTGGGAGCCAACCGGCTGGGTCGGAACGGAATGCGTGGTCGTGTTCATCGGGAAGGCTTGGACAGAACAAGCAATGGAAATGAGGCATGGCGTATCGCAGAAAGGAGGAAACGGACCTCCTACGGTCGAAAGGGGGGTCCTATTGATCGGGAGGGGTGTGGCGTACCGCAAAACGGAGGAAACGGACCTCCTATGGTCGAAGCGGGGGGTCCTGTTGATCGGGAGGGGTGTGGCGTACCGCAAAACGGGCGAATGGACCTCCTACGGTCGAAACGGGGGTCCTGTTCATCGGGAGGGGTGTGGCGTACCGCAAAACGGACAAAACGGACCTCCTACGGTCGAAACGGGGGTCCTGTTCATCGGGAGGGGTGTGGCGTACCGCAAAACGGAACTCCACGGGATACTGTTCATCTCCACCATCGACCTCCTCCAGCCTCCACGGGCTCCTGTTCATCCAGCCTCCACCGCGCGCTACTCCACCAGCTACTATTCAACCACCCCTCCACGGGCACCCCTCCACCATCTACTGTTCATCCAGCCCTCCACACCACGGGGTCCTGTTCAACCAGCCCTCCACGGGCACCCCTCCACCGTCTACTGTTCATCCAGCCCTGCACACCACGGGGTCCTGTTCATCCAGAGGCAACGCCGCCGCTCACTGTTCATCCAACCCCCCCTGCAACGCTCACTGTTCATCCAATCGATCGGCTTCAGTTAGCAGCAGTAGCGAAGGAATCGATCGCTCAGGTTCAGTAACGCGTAGCCTGCAGTGCAATCGCTTGGGTTCAGTTAGAGCCCAACGCCTTGCTCGGGTTCAGTTAGAGCCAACGCCTCGCACACACGCGCGTACGTGTACGAGAGAAACGCGCATCGCTCGACCCTCGACCTCCCACCGTAACCGGGAACTCCTCAAAATTTTCCTCCCCCTCGCTTCTACCACGGTTTTTTCCATCATGGACGGTCCAAAGAATGTCATGCAGCTGCATCTCTGGCCCACCCAGGACGAAAAGCCCATTTTCTGTCATGATTTTTTGTCATAGAAGTAGGAGCCCACCACATCTATGATGATATCGGGTTTTGTCACAATTATCGTCATAGAAGTGTCATACGTATGATAGAAAAAAAATCGTTCAGCCCAAAATGTCATGGATGTGTCTTTTTTGTAGTGTCTACTCGTTCCCATAAGGAGTAGATGTAGGTGCAGGGTCGACGCTGGAGTTCGATGGTGCAGAATGGCCTGGTGCGGTGTCGAGATGTAGTGAAGCCATGGTTGGTGAAGTGGCATCGTCTTCTTCATCGACTACTCTCGCGACAACAGTTGCAGCCGAAGATGAATACTCAGAATCTTCTATTCAGGGAGTGCGATGCCAGCTTGCATTGCGTGGAGGTCTGGAATCAAATTTGAAGGCTTCAGTTGAAGCCATCTTCACGAAGATCTTCTTCTGGGCATAATAGCGTGAGACTATTCTAGGACCGCTGACGGGCTTCATGGGCAATGAACGAGTTCTTTGTGGCCAAGTTTCTAATGTGATTGACGTCGACCAAGATACTCTGCATCTGACGCTTTAGCTAGTTATGATGCTTATCCTGCTTCTGGTGTAAGGCCACAAGAAGCTCTCGGTCATTGAGAACACGATAACGCTTCCGAGGCCTTTGAGCTATTGTACTGTCAGTGGCTTTGGTGTTGGCACGATGAGGCACACGAATATTGCCAGCCAGAGGATAAGCAGGAGTTGCAGCATTGTGGACATGAATGCCTTCTATTGGCTGCATGAAGCTTTGATGATCAACATTTTGAAGATATAGCGGCTCCTTGGCAGGCTCTGGCTAGATGGCTTCGACGGACAGATCAACCTCAGGCAAAAAGACAAGATGGTTGCACGCTGAGGGCTGATAGTCAATAGTTGAATGGAGCTTGATTAGGCGCATCACCCATGGAGCATAAAACTTCAGGCCAAACAGATCAATCCCAGATGCAGCAAGTTGTCTGATGAAGAAATCTTGGGTGTTGAATCCGGTGCCATTGATGATGTAAAACACCAAAGTCTTCATGGCTCCTTCAAGTTTGGCTTCAGCAGTATATCCCTTGATTGGCCAAAGAGTATGCCTCAAAATATGATAGACTGTGCGTGGGAAGTACTCGAGGTCTTTGACGAAGAATTCCTTGGGATATTCAACATCTTGGGGCAGTGGCTTCATCATACTGAGCATCTCACTCGTATTGGGTTCAGGCCTCTGGAAGATGCTCTGAAGTTCATCGCGATGACGTTGACAACCAGGTTCATAGAACTCACCTGGAGTGGATAGGGAAGTCAGCTCAATGATGTCCTGAGCTTCGGCTTCATGATGTACATATCCTGACATCCACTCAAGGACCCATGTCTTCGGATCCCTGTTGTAGCCACGAATGTGAAGAGTGGCATATAACTGCAGCAGAAGCTCTTCATTCCAGTGTTCCTAGTCAGTAATGACTGGCAGAAGAGCAACTTCCCTGAAACAGTCAAGGGCTTCTTCAAGACAGGGCAGCCCTGCAATGGCTTCACAATCAAGGCACATGTGTGGAAAGATTCGCCCCTGATTGTATAGAATGCAAGAGTAGTAGCTGCGCTGCTAATAGCTCCAAAATTGATCGGATGAGATCTTTGGCTTCGAGTATGGATTCTTGGCGCTATCGCAGAAGGTATTGTGTGCCCTGAAGCTGTTCACATTGAACGATCCTAGGGATGTGGCAGCACCTCGAAGCCTTGGCAGCCTGGGCTTTGGCTTCTGAGCTTGTGGCCTCTGCTCCACATGATAGTCATATTGAGGTCCAGGAGCAGTGGGAGGCACCATAATGGGCCATCGAGCCGTGAGAAATTCACCATGATTATAGGCCTTTTCAATGGTGTGAGGCCTTGGAGGGGGAACTGGGGCTTCAATATTCACAGTGGCTTCACGCCCCACATTGTCTTCGGGCGCCACATTAGCTTCAGGCGCCACATTATCTTCAGGCGCCACGTGGTCATTAGCCATGACCGTATCATTGTCTTCAGCATCATTGTTTGTGGCCGCCTCAGTAGTTTCAACCTCCGCTTGTTTTGTAACAGGAGGGTCAGGCACAGACTCATTCTCCTCGAGAATGACTGGTTCAGTAGGAGGGGGTGTAGCAACTCTTTCTTCTTCTCTTGTTTCTTCATTTTCTTCATCGGCTGATGCAGCCGGTATGTCTTCAGCAGCTTTAGCTTCAGACTCGGGGACATTCACAGTTGGGGTGGCTTCAGGAAACACTTGACGTGCTACTGAGCTTTGTTGCACTTCCCCTTTTGGAATGATCAACATGGTGACCTACGGCCTGGGGCCTTTGCGAAGCCTGTGAAAAGTGGGCGACACCTGTGGTGACGGAGAGGTCTGTACCATGTAGCTATCATCGTCAAGCATCGGAGTGGTGACTTGAGATGTTTGAGTTTTGGGTGTGTCTTCATGAATGGGAGTGTCTTCTTGAGGGCGATCAGCCCATGAATCATCCTGAGCAATTGGCGTTAAGGGACGACCAATGCTGATGACTTCGCTATTCGTAAGAATAGGCGATGATACCACTTGATGCTCGAGTTGAGGAAGGACTTCATCATCTTCAACATTGTCTTCATGATCAATATCTTCATCTATGGTGGGATCAACAGCTGGAACTTCTTCATCTTCAGGAGCCTCTGTGAAAGCAGGCTCGTGAATCACTAGGCGACGCTCTTGGTTGTTGGAGGCTGGATGAGCAACAGAAATGTGTTCAACCACAAGGGGCTCAAAGTCTGCAGCAGGCTCTTTGTTTGAAGACTTTGTCTTCAGCTTCTTCTTGGACGGGGCTTCATAAGAGGTGTTCTTGTGCTTGTGCTTCCTGGCATCAGCTTCAGCTGCCCTGGTCTTCTTCAGTCCTGAAGCTGCTGAGGGGACCTTAGGCTTCGAGCATGTCATGCTGGCAGGGAAGACAATATGAGGTTCTTCCTGCCTTGGTGCTTCAGTTCGGGCCACATCAGACTTCTTTGTTGGCTTGGCAGCCATTCTTGGATCGATGCCAGGACGGACAAGAGCCTTGCGCTTCTCAGCCTCATTGTGTGCTTGAACACATTTTCTGCGCAAAGTACTTCATGCACTCTCTTGAACCTTTAGCTTCTTCACGCTTCTTGTGAAACTGCTCCTTGACCTCAGGCAACATCTTCTTGAAGATCTGAACATATGCCACGTTGAGGTTGGCCATGTTCTTCTTGAAGTGAGCCTTCTCATAGTCAATTTTGTTTCTTAAGCTCAACAATCTTCTGAGCCACGGCCAGCTCATCTGCAATAGCTCCATGGAAGGTGACACTGATATCCACAGGAAGCTGAAGATCATCGATGCTTATGCTCTGGTCGTCTAACCACTCATCAATGAAGTTGTTCAGAATATCCACGTCAAAGAGGGGCAGATCATTGAAGATCTTCGCCTCTTTGTTTGCTCTTTATGAGTTGCTCAAGGGCATCATCACCAAGATCTTCGTCACTTGACAAATCAATGGTGTCTTCTTTGTTCCTGAGAACGGCAGCTGGAGTTAGTTCATGCCCGGAAATCTTCTTGGGCTTCTTGGTTTTCTTTGTCTTCTCAGCCTTCTTCGACACACGAGACAAGTCTTCAGACTGCACACTCACTTCAGTAGGTGCAATGGCCAATGGCTTCACATGCGAAGATTTTGGTGAGGCAGGGGGCTTTGAAGCCTTTGATTTCTTCCTCTGCGGCTTTGGTGGTGCTGGCGCATCTTCGAGTCTGCGTTATCAGCAGAGTGCTCCACCATAGCCCCCTGTATAGCTATGTGAGTGAGAAGGCCATCGAGGTTGTAAAAGGGGCCGATGACATTTGGATTGGCATCACAGGTGCCATCAACCCTCGGAGCAGATGGACTAGGGTTGAAGTTGAGTTTCAGGTCCTTCTTGTTCTTGACAGCAGACTCCTTAGTAAATTGATAATTCCTCTTGAACAGATTGTCTTCATGACACCATAAAAAGGATGATGGGTCAGCATTCTTTGGCTGTGGCCCTCGGAACATGCACGGGTAGAAGCCTTGAGCAATGGCTTCAGACTTGGACTTGTGCTGCAGATTTCTGTATACAATATCTCCTCAGGGGCCCTTGATGGCGTTCTTTTCAGCATATTCAGCAGTCACAAATCTATACATGAACCATTGCTCTACCCAATATCTTCGAATCCATTGGATTCGGGTCTTGCGCTGGCCATAGCTCTCCTTAGGATCTGACTTGTATAGCTCAAACGGATCTGGAGGAAAATCCTTAGCTATATTTCCATGGCGCTGCATGCCACCCTTTCTAGCTGATTTCTCTGTTGCCATTGTATTCAGATTGAAAGGCTTCAAGATAGTGAATGGCTTCCTCTTGCTGGTCAGGCAAGAACTGGCTTCATGTGAGTGAATATGACACTGTAAGAACTCTGCAAATGAATGCAGACTATGAGAACCAAGGGATTCTCCCACAGACATGTACCCATGACAGCATTAGAGATGCGAGGGAAGAGGAAGAGGTCATATGGATTCTCAGAAGATTTTGAAGATAAATCAGTTTGAAGACATTGACCTCATAGCGCAAAGACATTCACTTATTTGAAGAGAGTCGGTTCTAGATTTGTACGAATCCATGAATAAGTACAAGTGAGGAATCTAACTAGTTATGAGGCATAAGTGAATATACTTGGCATGATATGAGATGCAGAAAAGGATGGATCCATATTTGGAAGTGAAGAAACCACTTTTGGTTGAAGTGGATGGATCTGATGGATCTAAAAGGAAGTAAAAAGTATGATTTAATTACCGCTTGACGAACTACTAGATGAGGTGGAGAGAGAGGCCGAGCAGTTCAATCTCCCGCACCCTAACTTGGCGGCGGAAGACGCCTACGGCGGCAGCGGAGAGGACGAGGTCCACGGCCGGTGTGAGGACAGCGTCGAAGAGGTCACGACAGCGAAGCGCTTCGTCTCTGGCGTTGACGCGAGCTAGCAGAGGCGCTAGGGTTTGTGCGAGGTGGAGAGGTGGAAGAAGAGATAATGACCATGGTGAGTTGCGTATTTATAAGGACAGGGACGACGCAACGCAATTACATAGGTGCCCCTGGCGGTTCACATCGGAGGTACACGTGGCATGCATGCAACTTATTGAAAGTTGTTCCATGTTCCCATGCACGCCTGGATTGTCGGGTGGTCGTTCCGGCTTCTCCGGTTTTCAGGCAAAAAGGATATGGCATTAAAAACAGATTTAAATGTTTGTCACTTTGTCTTCTGCTGACAAATACTCAGAGAAGACAAACGACAAGTTTCAATAGAATGCATATGATTTGGATAGATAGAATTTGAGGTAGAAGCACAGAAGAGGTTAGGGTTCGATCACATTCACTTAGATCAATAAAAATTCAATCATGAAGACATATCTATAAGTGAATGTTGTAGAGGATAGAATACGAATATATATATATATATATATATATATATATATGACCAACTCAACATTGCGAAGATAAACCTGAAGTCAAATCAGTGTTGAAAATAAAAGAGATGCGAAGACTATGCAATTTTGACGCCACATGAAACACTTTGACAAGATTGTGGTGGTGGCCTTACCCACCATATAGGAAGTATTAGACCCAGACACGACACACAATTATCGTGGCGCTCCGAAGTCAAATTCCGCATTAATGTTTTCACACTTAGAGTGTATGTCTTCATTGATTGAAGATATATGTTACTTTGTGTGTTGCACATCTAAGTCATCAACGTGCATAAGCATTAGGATATGTGTCTAGTTACAGGACATTTGAGGATTCTAAGATATTTAGCTCAGACTACAACTTGCAAAACCTATTCTCATCCAAGGGCTTTGTGAAGATATCTGCCAATTGCTCTTCAGTGTTGACGTGAATGATATCAATATCTTCCTTCATGACATGATCTCTGAGGAAATGATGGCGGATCTGAATGTGCTTTGCCTTCGAGCGCTGAACTGGGTTATTGGCAACCTTGATGGCGCTTTCATTGTCGCAGTAGAGTGGCACATGCTTCATGTGGATGCCATAGTTCTTGAGAGTTTGCTTCATCCATAGAAGCTGAGCGCAGCAAGATCCAGTAGCAATGTATTCAGATTCAGCAGTAGAGAGAGATACACAGTTCTGCTTCTTTGAAGACCAACAGACAAGAGATCGTCCAAGAAAATGACATGTGCCTGATGTGGACTTGCGATCAACCTTGTCACCAGCATAATCAGCATCTGAGAATCCAACTAGGTCAAACTCTGTGCCCTTTGGATACCATAATCCTAGTGTTGGGTGCTACCTCTTAAGCACTTTGTTGGTTTTCCCCAAAGAGGAAGGGATGATGCAGCAAAGTAGCGTAAGTATTTCCCTCAGTTTTTGAGAACCAAGGTATCAATCCAGTAGGAGGCTACGCGCCAGTCCCTCGTACCTGCACAAAAAAAATAAATCCTCGCAACCAACACGATAAGGGGTTGTTAATCCCTACACGGCCACTTACGAGAGTGAGCTCTATTAGATATGATAAGATAATATTTTTGGTATTTTTATGATAAAGATGCAAAGTAAAATAATAGCAAGGTAAAAGCAAAGGAAATAACTAAGTATTGGGAGATTAATATGATGAAGATAGACCCGGGGGCCATAGGTTTCACTAGCGGCTTCTCTCGAGAGCATAAGTATTCTACGGTGGGTGCACAAATTACTGTTGAGCAATTGACAGAATTGAGCAAAGTTATGAGAATATCTAGGTATGATCATGTATATAGGCATCACGTCCGAGACAAGTAGACCGACTCCTGCCTGCATCTACTACTATTACTCCACTCATCGACCGCTATCCAGCATGCATCTAGAGTATTAAGTTAACGAAAACAGAGTAACGCCTTAAGCAAGATAACATGATGTAGAGGGATAAAATCATGCAATATGATGAAAAACCCATCTTGTTATCCTCGATGGCAATAATACAATACATGCCTTGCTGCCCCTACTATCACTGGGAAAGGACACCACAAGATTGAACCCAAAGCTAAGCACTTCTCCCATTGCAAGAAAGATCAATCTAGTAGGCCAAACCAAACTGATAATTCTAAGAGACTTGCAAAGATAACCAATCATACATAAAAGAATACAGAGAAGATTCAAATATTGTTCATAGATAGACTTGATCATAAACCCACAATTCATCGGTTTTAACAAACACACCGCAAAAAGAAGATTACATCGAATAGTTCTCCACAAGAGAGGGGGAGAACATTGTATTGAGATCCAAACAGAGAGAAGAAGCCATCTAGCTAATAACTATGGACCCGTAGGTCTGAGGTGAACTACTCACACTTCATCGGAGGGGCTATGGTGTTGATGTCGAAGCCCTCCGTGATCGATGCCCCCTTCGGCGGAGCTCCGGAACAGGCCCCAAGATGGGATCTCATGGATACAAAAAGTTACGGCGGTGGAATTAGGGTTTTGGCTCCGTATCTGATCGTTTGTGGGTATGTAGGTATATATAGGAGGAAGGAGTACGTCGGTGGAGCAACATGGGGCCCACGAGGGTGGAGGGCGCGCCTGGGGGGTAAGCGCCCCCTACCTCGTGGCCTCCTCTTTTGTGTCTTGACGCAGGGTCCAAGTCTCCTCGGTCTTGTTCGTTGAGAAAATCACGTTCCCGAATGTTTCATTCCGTTTGGACTCCGTTTGATATTCCTTTTCTTTGAAACCCTAAAACAGGCAAAAAACAGCAATTCTGGGCTGGGCCTCTAGTTAATAGGTTAGTCCCAAAAATAATATAAAAGTGGATAATAAAGCCCAATAATGTCCAAAACAGTAGATAATATAGCATGGAGCAATCAAAAGTTATAGATACGTTGGAGACGTATCATTGGGGTGTAAGCCAAATATCGAAGAATTCACTTTACAGCTAAGTGCTGCGACTCCTTTGGTGCCGCTTTGAATCGGGCACACATGCAAACGCTAAGCATTATATCTAGCCTAGATGCACATAAATAGAGTAAAGAACCAATCATGGAGCAGTATACCTTTTGATTGAAATCTTTACCATTGTCGTCGGGACCCAGATGACTTTTGGTTGGCATTGGCGTCGTGTATCCTTTGCAGTCTTGCATTCGGAACTTCTTCAGGCAATCTTTGAGGTATTTCTCTTGTGATATGAAAATGTCGTTGCTCTGCTGACGGATTTTAAGACCAAGGAAGAATTTCATCTCACCCATCATGGACATCTGATATTGCTCTTGCATCATGTGTCCAAACAAATCACGTTATCTCTTGTTAGTGCAGTCGAAGATAATGTCATCCACATAGATTTGGCATACAAAAAATTCTCCATCATATGTCTTCGTGAAGAGTGTGGGATCCAGTGAACCAGGTTTGAAGCCTTTGCTCTTCAGGAAGTCTTTGAGTGTGTCATACCAAGCACGGGGGGCTTGTTTGAGGCCATACAGTGCCTTATTGAGCTTGTATACCGTACCATATCAGGACGTTTTGGATCTTCAAAGCTAGGTGGTTGTGCAACATACACTTCTTCTTCAATCTTGCCATTGAGAAAAGTACTCTTCACATCCATTTGGTACAGGAGGATGTTGTGATAGTTGGCATAGGCTAGCAGTATGTGAATGGCTTCAAGCCTAGCCACCGGAGCAAATGTTTCATCGAAGTCAATCCTTTCAACTTGAGTGTAACCTTGAGTAACGAGACGCGGCTTGTTTTTGACAACTTGACCATGCTCATCTTGTTTGTTGTGATAGATCCATTTGGTGCCAATGATGTTATGCTTCCGAGGGTCAGGACACTTAACCAATTCCCAGACATTGTTCAGCTCAAACTATTGAAGCTCTTCTTGCATCGCTTGAATCCATTCAGGTTCCATGAAGGCTTCAACAACTTTCTTGGGTTCAGATATAGAGACAAATGCAAAGTTCCAACAGAAATTTGCAAGCTGTGTAGCTCTTGAACGAGTGAGTGGACCAGGTGCATTGATGCTATTGATTATCTTCTCAATCTGCACTTCATTTGCAAAATGAGGATGAACTGGACGAAGACTTTGGTCTTGCTGATCACTGTCTTCATTATCGGCATTGACTTCAGGCTGAGCATTGTCTTCGGGTTGATTTGGTGCAGAAATGATGAGTTCTTCTTCAGCCCGAGCCTCTAAAGGTATGATTTCTCCAGTACCCATAAGCTTGATGGATTCACTTGGTGAGACTTCATCTAGCACATTTGGCAGGTGCTCTCTTTGCGAGTCGTTAGTTTCATCGAACCGCACATCCACATTTTCAACCACTTTATAGTGAAATAGGTTGAAGACTTTGTAGGAGTGCGAATCCTTTCCGTAACCAAGCATAAAACCTTCATGGGCTTTTGGTGCAAATTTGGAAGTGTGATGTGGATCTTTGATCCATCACCTAGCACCAAATACTTTGAAGCAACTAATGTTTGGCTTCTTACCAGTTAGGAGCTCATAGGACATCTTCTTTAGAAGCTTGTGAAGATAAACACGGTTGATGACATGGCATGCAGTATCAATGGCTTCAGGCCAGAACTTCCTTGGAGTCTTGTACGCATCAAGCATCGTCCGGGCCATCTCAATGAGAGTTCTGTTCTTGAGCTCCACGATGCCATTCTACTGAGGTGTGTATGGAGCAGAGAACTCATGAGTGATGCCCAATGTATCAAGATAAGAGTCAAGGCCGGTGTTCTTGAACTCTGTGCCATTTTCACTGCTGATGTGCTTGATCTTGATGCCATAGTTCGTCAGGGCACGATTGGCGAATCGTTGAAGACATCCTGCACTTCATTCTTGTAAAGGATTATATGCACCCATGTATATCTTGAGTAATCATCAACAATAACGAAACCATAGAGGCAAGCAGTGGTAGTATGAGTAGAGTAGTGAGTAGGGCCAAATAAGTCCATGTGAAGCAGCTCGAAGGGATGAGATGTCGTCATGATTGTCTTCGAGGGATGCTTGGCCCTTGTCATCTTTCCATATTCACAGGCACCACACAGATGAACCTTCTTGAACTTGACACCCTCGATGCCTATGACATGCTTCTTCTTCGCGAGAGTGTACAAGTTCCTCATGCCAGCATGCCATAGCGTCTGATGCCAGAGCCAACACTCTAAAGCTTTTTCTAGAAGACATACGGCCAACTGTGGTCCTGCTGAGAAATCTACCATGTACAAATCGCCTTTTCGATATCCTTCAAAGACTAGAGATTTGTCAGATTCCATAAGCACAAGGCAACGATATTTTCCAAATATCACAACCATGTTCAGATCACAAAGCATTGAGACAGATATTAAGTTGAAACCAAGGGATTCAACACGCATCACTTTATCCATGTGCTGATCTTTTGAGATTGCAACTCTACCTAGACCCAATACCTTTCTTTTACCAGTGTCAGCAAATGTGATGTGACTCTTGTCAGGTGGACGTAAGGTTGATTCCATGCGAAGACTTCGATTACCAGTCATGTGATTAGTGCATCCACTATCCATAATCCACTCAGAAGCCTTTGGTATCGTACCCTATAGTGCAGTTAGGGGGATAGGATTCACCAAGGGAAAAGTCAATCACAAACATTTGACGAACAAGCATATTATCAAAGTTCAGATCCTAGTTAGGGCAGATAGGATGATTGTCAAGGAATCCAGGAACAAAATACATAGTAAGACCATTTGGGCATTTTATTTTGTGACCCACAAGATGTTTTAGGTCACCAGCATAAGCATCAGATGCCTTAGATTTTTGGCCGGAGACCTTTCCCGGCAAAAGAGATTTAATTTTTCTTAACCACCCACATCCTCGGGGGTGGCTTCGAAGAAATGAGTCTAAGTGCAGCATCTGAGAACTTTGGCTATGGAGCCCTAGCAAATAGCCTTGCAGGAGGTGAATAATACTCATAAGAATAAGCAGAATAGTTCATGGTATTATGAACATAGCGGTTTGATGAAACACACTCATATTCATAAGTCTGAGTATGGTTTTCCTGGAAAACATTGGCGTTAGGGTGACTCTGGTGAGTCCTCTTTCTATACGAAGCCTTAGGACCATATGAAGCCTTTGGTATGGGGTTTGTCTTCTTCCCGGGTGGTGTCATGATACCATTCACCTGAAGATTCTCAAGACAACTCTTAGGCACCCAGATCTTCTTCAAAGGGGGTCCATTCCTGTAGTTAGTACCAATATACCTGGCAAACACTTCACCATTCTGATTCTTAAACAGTTTGTAGTTTGCATCAAAGGATTCATCAATGATAATAGGGTTAGCACAAGTGAAGCCAGATAAGGTAGATGGATCCATTGAAGGTCCTTTTGCATCAACCCATGTGGTTTTGGGGTACTGCTCAGGCTTCCAATAGGAACCATCAACATTCATTTTCCTCTCGAACCCAACACCATCTTTCCTAGGGTTTCAGTTCAGAATATGTCTCTTCAGGACATCGCACAGTGTCTGATGCCCTTTGAGGCTTTTGTACATCCCTATTTCAAGCAATGTCTTCAACCTGGCATTCCCATCAGCAATAGTAGTGGTATCCTTAGAAGAGGGGTTAGTTTCCACGTTAGCAGTTGAAGACATAGCAACAATAGTAGCAGTGGAACATCCAGCAACAGAAGCAACATTATCACACTCAGGACATTTTAAACATGGTGGCTCAAAGTCTTCCTGAGTGGAACTGATCTGTTGAGTGCGGAGTGACTCGTTCTCCTTTTGAAGATCTTCATGAGCCGATCTCAAGTTCTCAAGCTCTTGCTTCCTTTGAAGATAATCATAGGAGAGCTTTTCATGAGTATTTGAGAGTGTTTCATGACGACTTTCAAGTTCCTCGTACTTAACATGAAGACTTTTAATGTCTTCAATTAAGGACTGAGTTGAAGTCATTTTCGCGTCCAACAGGTCATCTCTTTTGTCTAGCAACTTTTGAATATGTTCCATAGCATTTTGTTGTTCTGTTGCAATTTTAGCAAGTGTTTTGTGGCTAGGTTTAGATTCACATTCAGAGTCATCTTCACTTGATGTTTGAAAGTAAGCATCGCGTGAGTTTACCTTGGCACCACGTGCCATGAAGCAGTCGGTGGGAGGAGAGTCATCCTCATCATTAGCATCAGTGTTGGTGACGAAGCCATTGTCTTTAGTGTCGAAGATGGAATTGGCGACATACGCTGAAGCTAGAGCCAGGCTTGCCACGCCAGAATCAGATTCCTCTTCAGCCTCCACCTCGGCCTCCTTAGATGCAGACTCCTCCTCTGAATCCATCTCCTTGCCAACAAATGCACGAGCCTTGCTGGATGAGCTCTTCCTATGTGATGAAGACCTCGATGAAGACTTGGAAGAAGACTTTGAGGATTTCTTCTTCTTCTTCTTCTTGTCATCAGAATCATATTCCTTGCTCTTCTTCTTCTTCTTGGTCTCATTATCCCACCAAGGACACTCGGAGATGTAGTGACCAGGTTTCTTGCACTTGTGGCATGTTCTCTTCTTGTAGTCTCACGAGGAAGCTTCATCATTTCTTGAGTTGGATCTTAAGGACTTTCTGAAGTCTTTCTTCTTGGTGAACCTCTGGAACTTCTTCACAAGCATGACAAGCTCCTTACCAATGTCTTCAGGGTCCTTAGAACTGCAGTCAGATTCTTCTTCAGATGAGGGAACAACTTTTGCCTTTAAAGCGCGAGTTTGGCCATAGTTTGGGCCATAGATATCTCTTTTCTCAGCTTGTTGGAACTCATGTGTGTTGAGACTCTCATGTATGTCAGACGGATCGAGAGTCTTGAAGTCAGGGCATTCTTGAATCATCAGGGCCAGGGTGTCGAATGAGCTGTCAAGCGATCTCAGAAGTGTCTTGACGATTTCGTGCTTGGTGATCTCAGTGGCGCCGAGTGCACGAAGCTCATTTGTGATATCAGTGAGGAGATCAAATGTGAGCTAGACATTCTCATTGTCATTTCTCTTGAAGCAGTTGAAGAGGTTGCGAAGAACACTGATCCTTGAGTCTCTCTGGGTTGAGACGGCTTCGTTGACCTTGGAGAGCCAGTCCCAGACTAGCTTCGCAGTTTCCAGAGCTCTCACACGACCATACTATCCTTTGGTCAGATGACCACAGATGATGTTCTTAGCAATCGAGTCCAGTTGAATGAACCTCTTGACATCAGTAGCAGTGACACCTTCATCAACCTTGGGAACGCCATTCTTGACGACATACCAGAGATCAACGTCAATGGCTTCAAGATGCATGCGCATCTTATTCTTCCAGTAGTGGTAATCAGTGCCATCGAAGACAGGGCACACAGCAGAGACTTTGATTATCCCTGCAGTCGACATAGCTAAAACTCCAGGTGGTTAAACCGAATCACACAGAACAAGGGAGCACCTTGCTATGATACCAACTGAAAGTGCTAGTTATCGACTAGAGGGGGGTGAATAGGCATTTTTTACGAAAGTCTTCAAAACATGGGGATTTTGAAGACAAACGATAGAAATGAACCCATTGATATGCAGCGGAAGGTAGACTACACTAGACAAGCCATAGTTAAGTAATCAATGAAGTGAAAACATGAACACTATCAGCAGCTAGGTAGTATGGATCAGGATGGAAGATAGTATGAAGCCAAACAGTAAACAATCTTCACTTAGTGAAGTTAATCAGATCATACATGCAAGCAATGACTTCATGAAGACAAACTATAAAGTAAAGAGAAGTGAAGGATAGAACCAGTAGCTTGATGAAGACAAGGATTTGGTAGACCAGTTCTAGTTGCTGTGACAACTGTACGTCTAGTTAGGGAGGCTGAGATTCAACTCAGAAGACCATGTCTTAATCTTATTCCCCTTGAGCTAAGGACACACAGTCCTTGCCCAATCACTCTAGTAAATCTTCAAGGTAGACTTCCAAACCTTCACAGACTTCGTTCACCAGCGATCCACAATGACTCTTGGATGCTCAGAACGCAATGCCTAACCGGCTGGAGGATTCACAGTCCTCAAGTGTAACAAGTCTTCGGATCACGTAGACAGAAAAAATTTAGTGATGCCTAACACTCTTTGGCTCTGGGTGTTTTGGGCTTTGTCCTTGCAAGGATCTCTCTCTCAAATGCTTCGGAGGTGGGTTGCTCTCAAACGACAAAAGCCGTGCACTAACTCTGAGCAGCCACCAATTTATGGTGTAGGGGGTGGGATATTTATAGCCAGGAGGCAACCCGACCTGATTTGCCTGAAATGACCCTGGGTTACTAAGGAACTGACACGTGTCCAATGGTCAGATTTCAAACAAACGTGGCAGCTTGACTTGGGCTACAAGTAAAGCTGACTTATCCAACTCTGGATAAGATTTGCTCTCATTGTCTTCGCTCGAAGACATAGGATTTGGTTGAGGATGACATCAGTCACTCTGACTTTGTTTACTTGGACCCCACTTAACAGTACGGTGGTTCCTATGACTCAACAAAGAAGAAAAGGAAACTATGAAATAACTATGTCTTCATACTCCATAGTCTTTATACGATGTCTTCTCATGTCATATTCTTCAATGTGAATCTCTTCACGGACCACCATTGTCTTCAATGTCTTCACACATTTTTAGGGGTCATCTCTGGTAGGTAAACCGAATCAATATGGGACTACTACCTGTGTTATCCTGCAATTCTCACAAACACATTAGTCCCTCAACCAAGTTTGTCGTCAATACTCCAAAACCAACTAGGGGTGGCACTAGATGCACTTACAGTGTTCCTATTGTTATTCTAAGAAGGATTTCCATAATTATTAGAGTAATTACTAGGAAAAGGCCTAGGATTAAAATTACCTCTTTAAGGCCTAGGATCATCACAATTTTTCTCAATCAAGACAGAGGCACATTATTAAAATCAATAGGAGCACTTTTATTAGCAACCAATTTCATAAGTACATCAACTTTTTCACTCAAAGAAGAAATTTCTTCAACCGAATTAACTTTTTACTAGTAGGAACTCTTTCGATATGCCATTGTGAATAATTTGCCATAATATTATCAAGAAATTTGGTGGCTTCACCCAAAGTAATTTCCATAAAAGTACCACCCGTGGCGGAGTCCAAAATATTACGAGAAACAAAATTCAACCCTTCATAAAAATTTTGTATGATCATCCAAAGATTTTACCCATGAATTGGGCAAATCCTTAGCATTAATTTCATCCTTTCCCAAGATTGTGCAACATGCTCATGTTCAAGTTGCTTGAAATTCATGATATGGGTTCTAAGGGAAAAAAAATTTGTGGGCGGAAAATATTTAGTAATAAAAGCATCTTTGCACTTATCCCAAGAATCAATACTATTGCAAGGGAAACAAGAAAACCAAATTTTTGCACGATCTGGCAAAGAAAACGGGAATAATTTCAAATTCATAACACCATTGTCCACATCTTTTTTCTTTTGCATATCACATAATTCCACGATTGTGGTAAGATGGGATGGGGCATCCTCATTAGGAGTACCGAAAAATTGATCTTTCGTAAAAAGATTCAGCAAAGCGGTATTAATATCACAAGACTCCACACAAGTGGCGGGAGGAGCAATCGGAGTGCTAATAAAATCATTGTTGTTGGTATTGGAGAAATCACACAACTTGGTGTGCTCTTGAGTCGTTGTGACTGTGCAACGAGATTCCACTCAAAAACAGATCTAACGAGAAAATGGCGAACGAAAAAGAGGGGAACAAAACGGCAAATTTTTGTGAAGTTGGGGAGAGAAAATGAGAGGCACATGGAAAATAATGTAAATTGCAATGAGATGAGATTTGTGATGAGGAACCTGGTAGATGTTGATGATGTCTCCCTGGAAACAGCGCCAAAAATTTCTTTTGATGCGGCTTGAACTACGTCGGTATTTCCCCAAAGAGGTAGGGATGATGCAACACATCTACGGTAGGCATTTCCCTCAGTGATGATACCATGGTTATCGAACCAGTAGGAGAACCATGCAACACTACGTGAATGGCACCTGCACACAAATAAAAAATACTTGCAACCCGACGTATTAAAGGGGTTGTCAATCCCTTTCGGGTAACGGCGCCCGAAATTGGCAAGTACACGGGATAAAAATTGTAATAGATTGGATAAACAGATCTCGTGGGAACTCAAGATAAAATAAATAAACAAAAATTGCAGAAAGGTATTTTTGGGTTTTTGGATTAATAGATCTGAAAATAAAAGCAAGTAAAAAGAGATCGTGAAGGCAAATATAATAGAGAAGAGACTCGGGAACCGTAGATTTCACTAGTGGCTTCTCTTGAGAAAAATAGCAATGGTGGTTAAACAAAATATTGTTTGGCAATTGATAGAACTTCAAATAATCATGATGATCTCCAGGTAGTGATCATTATATAGGAATCACGTCCAAGATTAGTATACCGACTCCTGCCTGCATCTACTACTATTACTCCACATATCGACCGCTATCCACCATGCATCTAGTGTATTAAGTGCATGGAGAAACAGAGTAATGCAATAAGAACGATGCCATGATGTAGACAAGATTTATTTATGTAGAAATAGACCCCATCTTGTTATCCTTAATAGCAACGATACATATGTTTCGGTTCCCCTTCTGCCACTGGGATCAAGCACGGTAAGATCGAACCCATCACAAAGCACCTCTTCCCATGGCAAGAAGAATCAATCTTGTTGGCCTAACTAAACCAAAGATTCAAAGAAGAAATATGAGGCTATAAGTAATCATGCATATAAGAGATCAAAAGACTCAAATAAATTTTATGGATAGAAACAAAGATCTGATCATAAACTCAAAGTTCATCGGATCCCAACAAACACACCACAAAAAGAGTTACATCAAATAGATCTCCAAGAGACCATTGTATTGAGAATCAAGAGAGAGAGAGAGAGGAAGCCATCTAGCTACTAAGTACGGACCCGAAGGTCTACAAAAGACTACTTATGCATCATTGGAGAGGCACCAATGAGGATGATGAACCCCTCCGTGATGGTGTCTAGATTGGATCTGTGGTTTCTGGAACTTGCGGTGGTTGGAATTGATTTTCGTTGACTCCCCTAGGATTTCTGGAATATTGGGGTATTTATAGAGCGAAGAGGCGGTGCGGGAGGCCACCGAGGTGGCACAACCCACATGGGCGCGCCTGGGGGCCCAGGTGCGCGCTAGTGGGTTGTGCACCCCTGTGACGGCCCCGATTTGACCGTACACTAATCATACATACAAACATGTATGATCAAGTTCAGGGACTCACTGGAAGATATCACAACACAACTCTAAAATAAAATAAGTCATACAAGCATCATGATACAAGCCAGGGGCCTCGAGGGCTCGAATACAAGTGCTCGATCATAGAAGAGTCAGCGGAAGCAACAATATCTGAGTACAGACATAAGTTAAACAAGTTTCCATAAGATGGCTAGCACAAACTGGGATATAGATCGAAGGAGGCGCATGCCTCCTGCCTGGGATCCTCCTAAACTACTCCTGGTCGTCGTCGGCGGCCTGCACGTAGTAGTAGGCACCTTCAGTGTACTAGGAGTCATCGTCGGTGGCATCTGGCTCCTGGGCTCCATCATCTGGTTGCAACAACCAGGTATAGAAAAGGGAAAAGGGGGGAGCAAATCAACCGTGAGTACTCATCCAGAGTACTCGCAAGCAAGGATCTACACTACATGCATTGGTATCAATGAAAGGGGTAATATATGTGGACTGAACTGCAGAATGCTAGAATAAGAGGGGGATAGCTAGTCCTACCGAAGACTACGCTTTTGACAGCCTCCATCTTGAAGCAGTAGGAGAGAGTAGATGGTAAGTTCACCAAGTATCATCATATAGCATAATCCTACCCGGCGATCCTCCTCTCGCCGCCCTGTGAGAGAGCGGTCACCGGGTTGTATCTGGCACTTGAAAGGGTGTGTTTTATTAAGTATCCGGTTCTAGTTGTCATAAGGTCAGGGTCCAACTCTGGGTCGTCCTTTTATCGAGGGACACAACTATTTGAATAGATAAACTTCCCTGCAAGGGTGCACCACATTACCGAAGACACATGATCCTTCTAGCCTGGCACACTTTCCTGGGTTATGTCCGGCCTCAGAAGATCAACACGTCGCAGCCCTACCTAGGCACAACAGAGAGGTTAGCACGCCAGTCTAAATCCTATGCACGCAGGGGTCTGGGCCCATCGCCCATCACCCATTGCACACTTGCACGTTGCGTGGGCGGCCGGTGAGCCG